>NW_026939814.1:0-93880 GCF_032062105.1 Saccostrea cuccullata | reverse complement strand
TTTGATATCAATTACGAAAAGATGTAGCTCGGGTTCTTACGCTCTGATTTTCCCGTCTACCTTTTATTCCTTTATTAACTGAGTGATTGGAATCTTCAGCATGACGGTTATTGACAATGCACCAATACAGCGGCGTAATGTAAATTTGACGACTAGGTATGATAAAACGACCGACATTAGTTGTAACAGTATCCCCTCGATAAATGTCCTTAAATGTTGTAGTGTGAAATACTTATAACATTGAAAAGCAAATGAGTTTTTGTAAATAGATGAATGTATGTGATATGTTAATAAGAAAGGTGACGATTGATAACATTAGAATAGGGATATAAGATGAATTTGATAAAACTGACGATCTACAAGAAAGAGAGGTTAATCCGTAAATTGCTTAGGACAACTTTTTAATCCCTTATAAGACATCAAATGAAAGCATTTAATAGTAATACAGAGAATTCAACTCATACAAAGGAACTGTTTGATGTCTCAGTTAATCCTTATTTCATTAATTTACTAAAATGACTATTCTACGTATTAAAGTTCGTTTGCCCTTAACACCAACTTTATAATATTCTATCCCTTGTTCTCTTTTACGCATAAAATGTGGCAAGAAAATAATGATCACCCATGTTTCCTAAAAGTAAAAAAGAACATTAAAAAAACAATGGTTGCTTCAAATAGATTGCTTCATTATCTTAAAATTATATAACATATCTTTATTCATGTGTCAAAGAAATTGGAGTTAAGTTTTCTTTTTTAAGAAAATGAAGCAAATAGAGAAAAGAAATGGTATTCAAATTCAATACTTCTTTAAACAATACAAATTTTGAAGCATAGCAAGTTTAATTTACGCATACATCTAAAATATCAGAGACGAAATCAGGTGCCATGGAGAAGTGAGCATCCTCTCCCGACCGTTCAAACCCACCATTTCCTTCATGATCGCAAAAAACGGAAAAATCCGTATACAATTCAGTGAGTAAATAATGACCTAACCTTTAGTATAAAAAATATCACTCAGCTTTTAACTTGATGATAGATTGTATATGCTGAAAAGGTCATTGCATAGACCATACAAATTACGAAATGATTTTAAACGAGACTGTTCATTTTCTTGTTTCATCAATCTGTTAGTCAATAACTTACATGTACCTCGTTTTCAAAATTGTTCATGCGAAGAGCATGTTCTTGCGCATCGAACTAAGATATATAAACCCCGTACATGTATTTAGGTGCAAAAGTAAGGGAAGTTGGCGTTTAAAAAGTTAAAGTTATCATGTTTCTCATTAGGCTTTATCATTAGATTACCATTTACGTCTTTTCTGGTAAAATATCCAAATGTGAAACAGATGTGTCAGACTTTGTGATACTGTTGAAGTACTTTTTTCCGCGTGGTATTAATTTACGTTATGTACGCGATCACAAATTTTCCGCGGAAATTTGTCCAAGCGTACTTAATATAAATATAAGGCATTTAATGACAATTTAGAAAATCCGCGTAATTTTCTACCCGCGGGTTAAACAGAAATTGAGATTCCGCGGAATTATAACCCCGTGGAAAAAATTACGTCTACAGTATGTTTAATTTAAAGCTCACCGGGGTATATCGTATCGACATAAGAACGGAAATGGCGATTGCTAAATGACACTACATTGTCGATATATCTAACTTTTGAAATGAAGTCTAAATTAAGTGTGCTTTCTTTTCACATAAATGATTTTTGAACAACTTCTTCGTCCTCTGAATGAAAAAAGATTAACTTATAATTTCCTTCAGTACTGTTAATAATTAAGATCTAGGAAGGCTACTTCAGATAAGGAGATTTCAAAGGAATTTTAATACCTCGTTTAAAATTAAAACCTAATTCTATGTTCGTTTTCATAACATTCGATGGATTAAGAATACTTTGATTTCGTCTAATAATTTATTTTCAAATTTACTTCTTTTTAGATGCAAATGAACTCATAATGACTGCCGAGTAGATACGTCATAATAAGGTTGATAAATTCTCCTCTTGTGGCAATGGACAAGACCCAACATTGTGTATTTCTGAAAGGTATTACGATTATTTCATAAGAATGTAAAGGCAATATTGAAAAAAAACGAGATCCGTATCTCATTTTTTCATGGAATGCTACAATATCTAAGATTTTATGGCTAATGGGTCATTAGCTTTGGATCCGCCTTCATACTAAATGAGGCCTGAAAAATAGAGTTGATGATGCTTTTTAATTCATTTCGCAAAATGAATATAAGTCTGGTTTCAGAGAATTAAAACTTCATTGAACAGGTTGACAGTTCGCTGAAGGTAGGTTTGTCTAAACTCCCACTTTATCCACATTTCAAAGAATTACAGGTCTTCTATTTTGAACTCACTACTCAATGGCCGTAAGTGCCGAGTAAAAATAATTGCAACTCTACACATGCAAGTGGTGCTTTTCCATTTAAGTGAAAAATTCTCGAGATAGAGTTGCATAACATACAAACAAGTCGCGAATAAGAGATGAGTACCCTTTAATACTATAGAAAGTATGGTATTCTCATGTTTTGCTATGAGAAACACAAATGGCACTATATAAAAAGATTATGTGAAGGTCTCATTAGATTTCATTGTGGTATTAGAGGAGTACCTCAAAGCGTGATAGTCTCACGGATGGAAGTACAGACAGACGGACATCCTGATCACTATATATCTTCCCACTTTTCAAGCAGGGGTATAAAAATACCGTGCCCTTTATTTTTTGAAGGAATTGTTCAAAACTGGTAGAAATATAAATGAATTAGTTAATCTGATATTTTAAAATGATTTATGTTTATTGCTATTATTTTTAAAGCAAGAGTAGTGTGTATGTATTTATTTTACATCTAGAGTATTTATGTCAGTGCGTGTTTTGATATTAAAAAAATTGGACAAAAAATTTGGAAACCAGTTGAGAAGGTAGATCAGAAATTCATAAAAATGCGAACACATTAAAATTGTTGGTTATGATAATGAAGTGAATGAAAATGGGTCGCCCATGAAAGATAATTGAAATTACAGCCGAGGATTCGTTTAGATTCATAACTTCAAATTGCTTGAAAGGATTAAGAAGAACCGAGGTAAACGAAGAGTTATATCAATCTTCAGGGAAATACTTACTGAGTAACCCCCTAATATTTCAAAGGTATGTTAGCTGTGCACCGTAGTTAGTTAAACCCGATACAAAAATTTATTTTGCGATCATTATTTTGCTAACCAAGTATAAATTAATTAAACAAGATGTGCAAAAATTATCCATTTATTTGTTAGTTACCAATGTATGGCATTTCATGTCAATTTTAACTCAAGTTTTTCATACTAATTGTTAGTCCATTACTTATAGACTGAATGACGAAGAATTTTCCCATTATTTCCCGATCAAGGCAATGAACACACGGCAGGTTTATCAGGGGATGTTCAATCCTTCTTGGCACCTGATCCCACCTCTGATCTTTTAGAGGTCTATGTTTGTTCTGCTCCTATTTTGTATTGTTTTATGGACTTTGATATTGAATATTCGTTATCACCATATTCTTGAGAAAAACTATATAAACCTATACACCTAAGTTTTAAAAAGATTTTCACTGGCTTTTCTTGATTTTTGTTTAAGTGAAGGACGCTAAAATTGAATTTTTTCTGGGATTATTTTAAATGATGATTTGCACTGGTAAAATATACCCAAAAAAAATTCAAAAGCTATAAAAGCTATAAAAATTGTCTATCTATCGAATTTCCCCAATCATTATTTTTTAGCAATTGTTTCATGGTTATTTCCATTCTTATGTCGAAACAAAATATATCGGTGAGATTGAAATAAAAAGATACCACAGAGTGTGATAAATATTTTTCATATTAAGATACAAGCTTTATGATAAACGCGATGACTTAATCTTTTCAAACGCCAACTTTAGTGTAATTATGTTTAACACATAATTCAATTTTTCCTTTCATATTTTTCATCCAAATGAATAATTGGACCAAATAAGTTTTTCTTTTTATTTTAAATAGTCATATTAAATATTTTGACAACAAAATTAGTTTCAACTACTTGGCATAGTATATCATTTGACCTTTCTGCACTCAAAAAATTTTATTTTTCTGGTGTTAAAAAATTTAATTCAACAAGCAACAAAATCATTTGAAAGTAATGACATGTTTCCCGTATTTAAGGAGAATGGTTAAAATTATCTCATATACATTTATTCAGAATGCATGCGTAGCGCATTGATGAAAAAGTTTTCCGTCCAAATTTTTCTTTGATACATCGATCAAAGGAAAAAATATTACATTCATTTCTTATCATTTAATAATGATTTTAAATAAATAAAACGAAACTTTCTTTCACCTTTCTATTGAATTTACGCCTCAAAAACTGCGCACAAATACATCACAACAACGTTCACGTTGCTGAAATTCAAAATGGCTCAAACGAGGAAACGTTCTCAAATATTGTCGTGGCATTACCAACATTCTCTGAAATAATTTACAGTTCTTTAACACGAAAAACTTACCTGTTGTGTTATCCCAATCGGTATATTTTCCCCGGTAAGTTATCTAAGTTCGTAAATGTAAAGGGAAGCTGCTCAAATATCCTAACAGTTCGAACATTAACGTTAGGTCACAGAAATTTGGATTTCTATTTGCACATCTTTTCATCTGAATATATTATAAATACGTATCACAACCTGTCAATGCTGTAAAACATGAAAGAGTCTGCTGCCGATTGTGTAAGATTAAAAGAATCTGTCCTCATTCATGCAGTGTCGTTTTTCTCGATCATTCGTTTCCCAAGATTTAACAGATTAACGGTTTTCCTCTCTTTGGTAGCATAAAAAACGTTTCTTCAGAATTCTATTGTTCATACCAGACATCTCAAAGCCAAACATTTAACAAAATTATGTCGATTTCTATCCTTCTTTCCCAAAACTGTATTGTTGTTATGCAGACGATTTGATTTGTTTAGCAAAGGGCGATAATTCAACAAGAAACGAAAGTAGAAAATAAGTCAGGAACATAACGGACAGATTTCGAAATTCAGGAAAATATTTATTAAAGTAAAAGTATTTAATTATTCCTTCAAGAAGTGAGTAACCTGGAAGCGGGAAATATACATGTAGAGACTGCCAAGTAGTTCCGGCTGCTTAGTGCAAGCGAACTCTAGATTTTATTGATGCAGGTATCAAAAGAATTTTTTAACCAATCATAATCAAGTATTTCAGAGAAATTAAATGATTCAGAAAATGAAATAAAAAGTGGGTGTTTGTGATGTTAATTTTTAGATATTAAAAAATAGTGCTATCTTAAAGCTTTAATTGGGATTTCTTTTTTACAATGACTTTCATGATTTTTTTGATATATTTGCCAATATGATGATAGAATTCACGCCAGTTAATTTAATATATAATTTAGGAACAGCATAGGACATTTCACTGCACAAAATTGCTCTATGTGCAGCCTTCATGTAAAAATAGCAAGAACTGGGTACAGTATGTATTTAACGATGCGGCCCTGTAAAATCGGCAAAAATTAAACGCACGATAACATTTTTTGAACTGTGTCAATTTATTGTTAAGGTTCCCCTTTGTGAAAAATTGGTATCAATTTTCTTCGACTCACGTGACCTTTTGTGTATATAAGGTTCAAAACCGGTCAAATATTCCGGAAATCACCTATTTTGGACGTTTTGCTCCACTTCAAGTTAATATTTCGATGTGGCCGCATCCGAGTACATATGCGAAACAAGTATACTTTGGTAACTAATATGCAAGAGAAAAAATAACTGTACAAAAGTGCGGCCACGTCCGTTTTTTAAGAAAAACTGTAGTTGAAAATACTTCGTTTTTGGATAGATGTGACTTTTCCTCCTCATTAAAATATATACTTTTAAAGAAATTAAATGTTGAAGTCTGAATCTGAATGTGTTATCATCTAATCTATACTTTACAGAAATTTAGTGTTTAAATCTGTATCTGAATGTTATGAAAACCACCTAAACTTTTAATCGTAATATTTATCAAGGGACATTGTATGGAAATCAATGACGCAATACATTAAAAACATGACGTCACAATGATCCGGCATATGTTGAATAACCAAATTCTTCAGTCTTCCCTAATAAAATAATAATATGATAAAATTTCAATCAATATATACAGTGAAAAACAGTCAAAGGACATAAGTTTACATTCATACATGTACCTCTTATTAAAACGAGCGCCTCCTTCATACTGGACGTATGTGATATTGACTTTATGTTCAAGAAGAGATTTTTTTAACGTTTTATTGAAAATTATTATGCAGCTTTCTTAAAATATGATTTAGATTATATATTTATCATGGTGAATGTTGACATCAGTGTTTTCAAGACAGGTTTAAATTAAACATGCAATTGAAAGGCGGATCCAGGGCCGTTGCGTCTCGCCCCCCCTCCCAATCCGCCTTTTGATTTTTAAAAATTTACTTGTATTTTGTAAAACAAGCATGTAGTTAATATTTTTTTGTTACCAGCATTAAACACAAACTTATAGTAGATCTACACGTATAATATGAGAAATATTATTTTACCGCCATGGCAATGTATTCTAAAACTCCTGCAAGGTGACGATTGGTTTCTAAATCAAAGGGGGGCACATATTATAGTAGATGTTCGTTCCCCGGACCCTACCAGGATTGTGCTCCCAACCCCCATGAGGCTTCAACGCTGCATCAGACACTCTGCACTCAATACAACCCCCTCCCTCGTTACTAAATTCCTTTACCGGCAACTGTAATCTATAAGGATCGAATTTAGATAATGAAATAATATTATTTTGAAAAATTTTGTATTGCTACAGTTGTGATTGTTTTCTGCAATTTCTATGCAATTTTAAAAAGAAACATGATGTAATCAACTATTTATTTGTGTCTGAATATAGATTAACGGTTCCGAATAGCAATTAACATTTTTCTTTAAACAGACAAGTGAAGGCAGTTTTAACATATGTGAATCCGCTGTATATTTAAGAAATAAAAACAAGCATAGTCATGCATAATTTTTTGACAAGAGACATGCTTTTCAACTTCCGCTGCATACAATCGATATATTTAGCTCGATTAGGACTTTTTCAGAAACTGATGAAGTCATTAATTTTATAAGATATTAAATTACTTTTTAAAAATTATCTTTGTTAAAACGAATGTATCAGACAAAATATTGTTAGGATTTAAAAGAATTTCAATCAAATTATCCATGAAATAATACATTAAAAATGTCATAGGATATCAATATTGATACAAATGACATTCATAAGGGCTGGGAAAGTGGGGAGTGGTGTCCAGTCCATATCCATAAGATGTCAACTTCCGTCTGTGATGATTATTCGTTCCGAAAAAATATGAAAAGTATTTTATCGTTATGCCATTCCAAGTTTTTTCTCTGTTTAGCGTCCACTCATCTTTCAAAAACCTACCTACCTATTCGCAAAAAAACACACAAGCCAAAACATAAAACACAAGCTTAAAAGTTATAAAAATGATGTCCTTCAAATGATTTGATCTAACTAAATTGCTTTAATAGAAGAAAAATCTATTCTTAAGCAAAAAACACGGGTCAAATGCTTAAAAGACACCCAATATAACTTACTGTACAGAATTATTTGGAGAAATTTACAAATATTAAATTCAAAAATTTCGACTTCATATATCAATTTAAGAACTCCTGTTGCTGTGCGTTTTTACTCGTATGGGGTGTCAAAAACCAAGGCGCACGCGGACGCTAAACATAGAAAAAACTTGGAATGGCCGTACTACAAGAACAAATGACGTAAAACATTGCGAAAACCCCAAAAAGTGGATGTTTCCGAAAAATTATATATTTCTGAAAATTATTAAACTATTTCAAACTATCAACGATGTATGATGAATTGAAAGATAGTTCAAAATGGTTTACTGGAATATTTGCAGGATTAAGTAAATAGTTCTCGGTTAAGAAAATTTACAGTTTTCATTTTACGTAACGTTAAAATCAGTAACGTCGTGATGACGTCGTTGCGTCAAAAGTTGTAATTATTGAAGAAAATGCACCATTTTCCCAAACCTCTGGCGGAAAAACGGTATGAGATAATTCCAAAAAATAAAATGATTTTGAAAGGACACATTGTGGGCATGTTTGTAAAAAATTTCAATCACATTTAGAGACAGTGCCGCCTCGTTATACATACCGTACCCAGTTCTTTATCATTTTCGTTTATGACTACGATCAGAATCACTAATTCATGTATAACTTTGATTAGCCTGTCGATATGCAATATTATAGTTTTCAGTTAAGTGGAAAGTTTTACATTGCGTCACGATATTTTTCGTCAGATGCATCCAACGTTAACAATTCGCGTGATTGGTCAACTCATAATTATCAAAATTGACACGGAAATAGTCTGTTGCACGAGCAACCAATCGGGGATAAGAAGAAAGTTCCAGTCGTAAATTAAAGCTTGCGGTTAGGAGGCGTGTTCAATTTACCTTGAGCGCAGTTGACAACTAGATCGTTACGTAACTTGAAACTTTACACTTAGCTGCAAACTATAATGTAACTTCTTTTGGTACTGTATCTACTCAAACTTTTGTGTAAATTGGTGTTCAAACATATGTTTGTTTTCGCCAAAAATAGTTATGCCAAAATTATTGGTATACCTTTGCAAGCAAAACTCCAAATTTCACACCCGCTAAAGAAACCACCATACGGTAACAACATGTAGTATTACTTTATGAAATCCCTAACAAAAAAATACTATAGTTAACTATAGTTTACTATAGTTTACTATAGTAAATCAAAGTTCCAAAGTTTTTACCATAGTAAATCAAAGTTCCAAAGTTTTCCCCATAGTAAATCAAAGTTCCAAAGTTTTTACTATAGTAAATCAAAGTTCCAAAGTTTTCACCGAAGTAAATCAAAGTTCCAAAGTTTTCACCATAGTAAATCAAAGTTCCAAAGTTTTCGCCATAGTAAATCAAAGTTCCAAAGTTTTCGCCATAGTAAATCAAAGTTCCAAAGTTATTACTATAGTAAATCAAAGTTCCAAAGTTTTCACCATAGTAAATCAAAGTTCAAAAGTTTATACCATAGTTATTCAAAGTTCCAAAGTTTTTTTCATAGTAAATCAAAGTTCGAAAGTTTTTACTATAGTAAGTTAAAGTATTGAAGTTTTTGTATGTTTTTTTATTAATTTTTTAAATTATTTATCTGTTTTAAGGGTAATGATTTTGGTTTGTTTTTTTATCTTATAATAATTTTTTTCTCCATAAATGATGATAAATATTGCTTTTTTATCAGTGCTAGTACATCTTTTTTTTTTTATTAAAATTCATTTCTTGTACTTTGTTCTTATTGGCGGAGGGGTCGGGTTTTTCTAACGTTCATTTAAGCCTCAATAAATCTTATTCTTGACATTTCATAAAATGTACAGAATAGAAGCAAAACCATAAATCCACGGGTTTTATAGTATTTAATCAAAGTTCCAAAGTTTTCATCATAGTGAATTAAAGTTCCAAAGTTTTCACCATAGTAAATCAAAGTTCCAAAGTTTTCACCATAGTAAATCAAAGTTCCAAAGTTTTTACCATAGTAAATCAAAATTCCAAAGTTTTCGCCATAGTAAATCAAAATTCCAAAGTTTTCGCCATAGTAAATCAAAGTTCCAAAGTTTTTACTATAGTAAATCAAAGTTCCAAAGTTTTTACCTTAGTAAATCAAAGTTCCAAAGTTTTCGCCATAGTAAATCAAAGTTCCAAAGTTTTCACTGAAGTAATCAAAGTTCCAAAGTTTAACTTTGGTACTATAGCTAACTATAGTTAACTCTAGTTTACTATAGTATTTTTTGTTAGGGATTGCCAAGTTCCCATGCCATATCGGTCAAATTATACTCTAATAGGTATCCTAAAATTATATGCGCTTTTCATAAAAGATAAGATTTCTTTTAGAAAAATCACAAGCATACAAAATTAAATGAATGAACAGAGGGATATTACAATGTACACCTTATGTTCTTCTTTTGTTTTATTTCTGAACATGAATGAGAAGGATATGGAGATAACGAACAGTATTCAATCTCAAAGTCCATTAAACAATATACAAAATAAGAGCAGAGCAAACACGGACCTCCGAAACATCAGAGGTGGGATCAGGTGCCATGGAGGAGTGAGCATCCCCTGCCGACCGGTCACACCCGCCGTGTGCTCGTTGTCATGATCAGGAAATAACGGAAAAAATCCGTTGTCAACTCAGTGTATAAATAATGAACTAACAATTGGTATGAAAAACGTCAGTCAGCATTCGACTCAACGATAAATTGTATTTGCTGACAAGGTCATTGTATCGACCATAGAACTTACGAAATGGTGACTTTAAACGAGACTGTTGATATTCTGGTTTCATCAACTTGCTTGTCAATAATTTATCTCGTTTCAGAAATTGTTCATAAGTAGAGCATGCTCTTGCGTATCGAATCAACTGAGATATATATACTCCGTATGCAGGTGATGAAGGTATATTGCTGCATAAGTAAGGGAAGTTGACGATAGAAAAGTTAAAGTCATCACGTTTATCATATAGCTTGGTTGTTAGATTACCATTAGTTTCTTTTTCAAGTAAAATATCCAAGTATGAAGCAGAGGTGTCGGACTCTGTGGTATCTTTTATCTCAAGCTCACCAGGATATATTGTATCGGAGTAGGAATGGAAATTATCATTTTTAATTGACAATACGTCGTCGATATATCTAAATGTCGAGTTGAAGGCTACAGCAAGTGTTTTCTTCTTTTCACGCATAAGATTTTGCATAAATTCTGCTTCATATGAATATAAAAATAAGTCTGCTTATAACGGGGTGCAACTAGTACCCATGGAAATTTCAATAAATTTTTCGAATACCTGGTCTCCAAATAAACACATAGATATTGTCAATCAGAAACTCAAGCATCTTCCTGATGTCAACTTCAGAGTACTTATGTGTGCAATCAGAATTTGTTTATAAAATAATTTTGCAAATGACCAATGACGATGTAAGTTAATTTACGAGTTCCATTTTTATTGAAGAAGCAGCTGGCAATGATATCAAAAAGCCTGGATTTTAATTTGTCGTAGGGAATGATTGTGTATAAAGTTGAAAAGTCATAAGTTTTTAAGCTGTCGATTTTTGTAAAGTCTTGTGATTTCAAATCGTCCAAAAGTTCTTTAGAATTTTTAAGTATCCACATCTGATTTACACAACTTCTTGAATATATAGTCGCACAGTACTCTTGAAGTTTTTCCTTCACTACTGTCAAAATCTTAGTGAGAAGTAACGAAAGAGGCTTGGTTGAATGTAATATACCAACTTTGTTCCAATGATTTGATAACAAAACAACTTTTCATTATTTCATGTTTCACACCGATTGTTATACCATTTTATGTACAATTTGTCAACTTATTACACCCCTTCAAGGTCAAAAAGGGAATGTTTACTCCCCCCCCCCCAACACTTAATTGACACCATTCCCTGGGTTTCTCGGCTCCCTGTTTAAAAATATATTTAATCATTGCAAGAGACTTGAGTGCCCTCAGGAAATTCGACTACTATGCCATGAATTGAGATGAAAATCAAATTTCAAATTCAACAGATATTATAAATATTCATTCAAAATAAATAACTTTCATTGCCAGTAGACGATAAGAGAAATATGCAACAACACATTCATTACACCATTATCCTGTCGCTCTTTTAAACATCAATTTCACGGAGAAGTGAGCAATATCAGTCTAAAGGATTTATTTTTTAAAATTCTGAATGCTCCATTAAAAATTGTGATGTAAAGTATAATAGCATTCTTTATTACACAGAATCTGCGGTGATACCAAGTGGAAAAAAGGTATGACAGTTTTTCACATTAAAACAGAGTATTTTTTCCCCAAAATCCTTTAAATTAATATTTTTTCAAGATTTGTTTACTTTTCTTTTACCCGCTTCAAAATACTGAAGTCTAAACCTTCCCTATGATTAGAGAAATGAGCATCCATCAAATATTCCAATATTATATTTCAGAGAGTATTTCTCAATTTGATAGCTGCAATAATGAATGCCTTCCTTTTTGGGAGAAGGCTACATATTTTTAGGATTGCTGTTATGGTGCAAGTTCGATAGTGAATCACTCTCGCGTTAAGTTATCAGTAAATTGCTATTTTGTTTATCATTTCTTACCTGAACTTCAAAAATGTAGATACGCAAGACATAAATCAACTCAAAAATACAAATTAAAAACCATATATATGTTATTTTTGTCTATGAAAATATCACGGCTTTAATTTATCCGACAGGTTTACTAACCTTGATCAATTTTATTTTTGGATCAAGAGAGTGGATCTTAATGGCAATTCATTTATTTTAAACTTAAGTATCGCAATTCACGAAAAAAATATGAAATAAAATAAATTTATTTATCGATGTTTATTGACGTCATACAACACAATCGTTTATTAACATCGACTTTTACTTTAGTGGGTTATTCTAAGTCTCAGTACAACACACGAAAAATGAAATTGCTTCTGAGGAGAGCGACCATTAGCATTAGCGACCATTAGCAGGCAGATTTTCGCGTTTCGGGTCCATAATATTGGAAAGGGCTTCATTATTGCAGCTAGCAGCTTGACTTGAGTTCTGATGATTATGAATCTCTGAACTGAATTTTTTTTTATAGATTAAAATATCAAATAATTATAAATAAACTTAAAACGATGTAGTTTACATATGTAAAATAAAATTGTTCACTCAGACTTTTTTTGCCGATCATCGCTCCTTTGAATCAGGATTTTAAGATAATAATACTCAATTAGCTGACTATGTGTTCAAACGCATAAGCAGACACTTTGGCGAGAAATTAATTTTTGTTTTATTAGCTAGATGATAAGATTGCTAAAGTCGAATAACGGTTATTTTTCACATATGGTTATAACTATTTATCACAACATTTTGCAATCGCTAGAAAGACAAATATTTAACGTCATTAAGATTATTTAATTTCAGTTGACTGCCAAAACGCTCTTGAAAACATTCTTTTTGCTGTTTGTTGGTTTGATTGTCACGGTAATATTATATATATATTAAAAATAACATTCAAAGATTCCTTGGCAGATGTTAAGCTTAGTTCTAAATATCATGGGATGCAAAGCTATTGAAATATAATAGATCTGTACAACTTTTTGGAATATTTCTAGATTTGATAAAGAGATGACATTCAGTTAACTATGATATAGACGTCAATTATTTCTTCACAAAAATTGCCTGGTCTTTGTTCTTTCTAGCTTAGTACTTCGCCATTGATCTACAGATGTTTAGTGATAATGGACAGTAGCGACAACAATTGTGCAGTTTACGACAGAGTGTCGAAATTAAAGGTGTCATCACTAGGAACATGTGACCATGACGATGTCAAGGAATGGGCCTTCCGACTGCTACTGACAACATCTTTATTTCTTGCTTTCGTCACGGTTTTTCTTATCATCATGCGAGGATTCATGCTCTTTTCCACTCTAAGCTCATCATCATATCCAACAACAATTTTATTTATCTGTGTAAGTCTTAATCATCTTTGTTTTTATTCTTGTTTATTGCAAAAAATTAATATTTTTTATGAAAGCCATTTCTATCGATATAAACAAAGACCATGTCTTTTGTACATATAGGTGTTTGTTGCCATGGCGTCATTGACCATTTCGACTTCTTTTTATTACAACAACCTTTATGAAACAAGAAACAAAGCAGTGGTAAGGTTAAACATCGTCTTATTGGCGCACAAAAAGTGTAAGGATTTGGTCAATTCTTGAGGTGTTATGAATTATTAAGTTGTAATTAAAAGTGATCTATGTAAAGTAGTTTGGACGATTGAGACACATGTTTTTGATCACTAAATTACTTCCAGAACTTCAACACTTTGAAGATAGCCATGAAATCATCTCTTGACACGAATTTCGTCAGTGATGACATCAGCAGTGCAAATGTGACGTCAAACGAATGGAACATGTTCTTTATCGACGTAAGATATTATTGAATATTGAGATACCAAAGATTTTGATAGTTGTTAATCAATGTTTAAATGTATGTTTGTTGAATATTTATTCAACATCTTCTATACAATGCAAAATATATTTTTGACTTTATAATATCACAACATTGTAAATATTGAATTTATTATCACCTGGGGATTATATAAAAGGGTTGCGTTGAATTCAAACGGTGTTGATAACTGGATATGCTGATCACTAGATATCTCCTTACTTTTTAAATATATCTTACAGAGATCATATATTCAATCAATATTTTAATTAGGATATAGGCAAAGATGGTTTTGCCTTTATCTTTGTTTCATCTTATGGAACAGTGGCGTATTTTGTAAGAAAGTGATACCATATGGATATGTTATTAAAAGCACTAAAATATTTCCTTTTTAATTCCTGTAGTATCTTTATTATCTTAAACCAAGATAGAAGGTGAAAACCTTAGAAAACGTCAACCATAAATGTAATTTCTGGTGATCATTTCTTGTGAAATGGCTGCTATGACCACCAGGGCGTGATTCTGCGGTGACCAATTATCTAGATTTTTTAATCAGGTGAATTCTATTTTTCTGCCAAAAATTACAAATTGCACATTTGGTAACATGCCGCACTACTATATGTTTACATTTAAAAATTGATATATATCGAATATAGCGTATTGTGAATAAGATCTCGACCATGTACATGTAGACGTTTTAATGAATGGAATTTCTTTTGTTTAGTTTGATTGTTGTGCTGTGGATGCAGTTACTGGACCTATAAATGATTTTGATACCACTCCTTGGTGCACCACAAGTGGTTCATGTCAACAGACAGATTCTCATATCCCTAAAGCATGTTGTATTGGTGTAACTAAGGACGACTACCAATCAGCACCGATGCCTTGTCATAGCAGCGTCACCGATAACTTTAATAGAAAGGTAAACAATAAAACAAAGAGAGAGAGAGAGAGAGAGAGAGAGAGAGACTCAATGATAAATTGTATTTGCTGACAAGGTCATTATATCCTCCATACAGCATACGAAATGATGACTTTAAACGAGAGAGCTTAAATTCTTGTTTCATTAATATGTTTGTCAATAATTTACCTCGTTTTAGACATTGCTCATACGTAGATAGAGCATGCTCTTGCGTATCGAATCAACTGAGATATATAAACTCCGTAAGCAGGTGATAAAGGTATATAGCTACATAAGTAAGGGAAGTTGACGATGAAAAAAAAAAAGTCACGTTTATCATAGAGCTTTGTTGTTAGATTACCATTAACGTCTCTTTCAAGTAAAATATCCAAATATGAAACAGATGTGACAAACTCTGTGGTATCTATTATCTCAAGCTCACCAGGATATATCGTATCGACAAAAAAAAGGAAAATGCACTTGTTAAATGCCAAAAAGTCGTCGAAATATCTAAATTTCGAGTTGAAGTCCACAGCAAGTGTTTTCTTCTGTTCGCACAAAAGTTTTCATAAAAATCTGCATCATATAAATACAAAAATAGGTCCACTAATAACGGAGCGCAATTGGTACCAATGGGAATTCAAAAAAGATTTTTGAAAGACCTGGTCTCCAAAAACAACATATGGATATTGTCAACCAGAAACTCAAGCATCTTTTAGATGTCAACTTCAGAATACTTGTACGTACACAAAATAATTTTGCAAATGACCAATGACAAAGTAAGTAAATTTAAGAGTTCTATTTTTATTGAAAAAGCTGCTGTAAATAATATTTAAAAAACCTTTAATTTATTGTGGGGATATGATTATGTATAAAATGGAAAAGTCATAAGTTGTTAAGCTGTTGATTTGGTGAAATCTTGAAGATTTTTAATTTTTCTTGGAATTTCTAAGTATCCACATCTGATAAACACAATTTCTTGAAAAAATTATTGCACAGTACTCCTGAGGTTTTTCCTCCACGACTGTCTATATCTTAGTGAGGAGTACAGGAAGAGGCTTGGTTGAACATTTACTGGAACTCTCAATGTATCTTTGTTTGTAAGAATTCTTATGAAATCTCGGAATCCAATAAATGGTACTTCAAATTCATTTTGGATCTTCGGCATATTATTAAAATTTTAAACTGACCGATGATTTTGAAGAATTTCTTCCGTAGAAAGGGAACTACGAGTATAGGTTGGATTACAACTTGCAGAATGAAATCCAAGTTCTTCTAACTAAGATACAATTTATATAATGAGCATGATTTAAACGAAGACAATATTGTCTTAATGTTGTTACATTCTTTGTCTGCTGGGACCAATAAGTACTGATCATGTAATCTATCTACTTCTTTTATTGAATACACAAGGATAGATGGTTTTCATATTGCCCTTCAATCTTTTAATGCGTGATTTTATCATGAATCTGAAATATTTAAGGGGGCCGACTATAGTTTCCATTGCGCAATATTTCGCGCATCATAGTAAAATTAAGCGTATTCACTTTAATAATGCAACTTTTTTCGTTTAATTATTAAAATTAAACAAAATTAAGAAATTATAGGTATAAAAATGTAATTAAAATTTGATATGACTGATTTTTTAGCCGATTTTGCAATTGATAGGTAGGTTGAAGTCGTTGCAGTGTGTTTTTGACGTTATGATAATCTGTAGCTCTTAAAGAAAGGGGTAATAAAAATATTATTAAAGAAAAAAGTAACAAACATACGCTCTTGAAATTTAAAATATAGAAATTTGAGAATATCCCCGTTATTTTTATTATGTTTTCATGTGAATCCATTGTGTACATCATATTTTGTAATACTCTATATATAAAGATAGTAAAATTTGCTATTTTTTGCATTTTGAGATGCCCCCTCTGGTAACAAGACGGTAGAATTTTGTGTTTCTTACATATATTGTATAATATAGAATTACTCATCAAATATTATAGTTTGAACAAAATGTCTATTGTAGTATTTGTATAATTTGCTTTAAAGTGCGAAAAATTGGTATTTTCCTATAGAATCCAATAGTAAATGTACCTGTATTTTGATACGGTCCTCAAAAAATACCTGGACGGTAGATTTCCCCCAAACTTTGCATGTACACTGAAGTTAATGTAAGTTATATATGGTGTAAAAATGAAGAGTTTCGCTATTGTAGTTTTCACACAATAAAACTATAGTCGGCCCCCTTAATCCAGTTTGACGTCTTTTTCATATAAGATGAGAGTGAGAGATTCAATGCCATTTCTCTGATATTATTAACGTATAATTATATTAGGGTTGTCTGGAAGCTATACAGGAGAAAATGACGGAGAATAGAAATAAACGAGACGTAGATATAGACCATGTTCTAAGTGAAGGAATCCGTGTTGTACTGATGATGGTAAATATAATGTTATTTTCTCCTTTATTCATTGTCGAAATTATCGGTAAAAGGAAAAGTTTTATCAATTTTTGTTAAGAAATGATATGTTCTATCCAAATCAATTTCATTCCATGGTTTAATGTTTTTATTATTCATATGTGTAAAAACTAAAAAAAGGATTTTCTGCATCCTCATTTATGTATATGAATGTTTTGAATGTATAAATTTTTTTAAATAAACCTACAGATACCTTTTTCCTTTTTACAGGCTGTGTGTGCAATTGTTTCTGTTTTTGAAATTTTTGCCAATTATTGTAGTCATCGAGTATTAGAAAAACCTAAAATTAACCCTCTTTCCTGAGAAAGTGAAAGTTTTCATACCACATCCCAGCTGAAATCCTTATAAATTTTTCATATGCTTCTCTTCCTGTTATCTTATCTTTGAGCAATATGTATATTTTATATATATTATCCCAAAAATCATTCGGTGTACATGTTTAAATTCAATAAAATATTTTTTAAAAATCAAATTCTTTTGTTCTGGAAATTCATTTTAATTGCTATATTATTTTGTATAATACAAGATGTTTCAACAAAAATATCCCGACGTTTGATGTTTAATTTGCACAATAATAAGATATTTATAAAATTATGAATATATCTTAAAATCCAATTTCTTGCAATATTATTGTGATATAAGCAATATTAAAAAGGATATGGATATAACGAATAATATTAGGTCTCAAAGTCCACAAAACAATAGTAAATAAGAGCAGAGCAAACACGGACCCCCAAAACATCAGAGGTGAGATCAGGTGCCATGGAGGAGTGAGCATCCCTTGCCGACCGGTGAAACCCGCCGTGTACTCCTTGTCATGATCAGGAAATAACGGAAAAATCCGTATACAATTCAGTGTATAAATAATGGACAAACAATTGGTATGAAAAACGTCAGTCAGCATTTGATTTAATGAAAAATTGTATTTGCTGACAAGGTCATTGTATCGACCATAGAACATACGAAATGATGACTTAAAACTAGACTGCTGATATTCTTGTTTCATCAACTTGCTTTTCAATAATTTACCTCGTTTTAGAAATTGTTCGTACGTAGCGCAGGCTCTTGTGTATCGAATCAACTGAGTGATATTCACTCCGTATGCAGGTGATGAAGGTATATTGCTGCATAAGTAAGGAAAGTTAACGATAGAAAAGCCAAAGTCATCACGTTTAGCATATGGCTTGGTTGTAAGATTACCATAAGTGTCTATTTCAAGTAAAATATCCAAGTATGAGACAGATGTGTTAGACTCTGTACAGGTAATAAGAGTGTATATATTACTACATCGAGTCGACATATGATTAAAGTAACTATTGTTAATTGTTTCCACGTCGCCAAGATATCTAAATGTTGAGTTGAAGGTAATATTGCAGCTGATTACGCCCGGCATTATGTTACCAGATTTTGTCAAGAGATTTTTTTAAAGCATGACATTCAACCTCTCGATTCCCTTTCGTACAATCTAACATGTAATAACTGTAGGTACAGTAACTCATTTTTTACATACTTTCTATAATAGATATCCTCTTTCACTTCAATGAATTAAAAAAAAACAATCAATCTTGGTATGAATTACACTTGCAGGTAGGGGACTACAGTACCGACCAGACCCAACCTGACAAAAAGCAGTCCCAGAGCAGTCCCGGGGACTGCTTTCTAGTAATACTTTAGCAGTCCCACAGCGGTTCAAGTGCAGTCCCAGAGCGGTCCCAGCCGTCCCAGAAAACAGTCCCAGCAGCCCTAGTGGACGGGGTTTATTAATTTAACGGTCGGAGCTAACTCAGAAATGAGAATTCCAATAAACAATAGAACTGAAAAAGGCATTAGAAATAGATTCTGGGTAGTATGCCAGGAATCCTTACATGTACATGTACGCGAGGGTCATTTATGAACAGAACGCGCATAGAAAATTGAAATTACAGGTATATTCAATAGAGGAAAAAGGCTTTCACACCTACTTGTACATATTTATACGAATTACACTGAACATGAAGATTTAATCACAATTATCGGGTATATTAATAATTCTTTTGTGATTGATATTGGTTCCCATATTTATTTTTTATGCAGAAAATTAAACGTGATTTATTTACATTCCAACATATAGTAAGCTTTAAATAGATATTATTAGATATTATCATTATATGGCCATATTCCATACTATCGGGATACTCTAAAGGATTTTTCTTCAGTATTGGGGCTTAAAAAAAAATCTTTGTTGATTTTGCCAAGTATTATTTTTCAGACATGATTATTTTTACTGACATGTCAATTATCGTTTATTTCTCTAGTTCTATGAAACTCGGTTTCAAGTGTTTTGTTTATAAATGTTAGAGTGTACATCTGTTAATTTACCATAACCGAAGTCTCAGATTATGTTCAAAATTAATTAATCCCGAAAGAAATTTATACACATTTCATGAATAACATTTTTTTTCGCATTACATAAATTTAAATTAGGGTCATTCTTTACCAGCATATTCAATTATGTGTAAAGCTGATACGAATACCCAAATAACATACATTGATTTTCTGCCCAAAGGCGATTGAAACCATGGGTGTTGATACCATTTTATAAACATATATCGGCCTGGTAAACGCTAGTAAAACAAAAAAGAAATAAATCACAAAATACCGGTATTTTCATTTTTTTTTTTTTTGATAAATGTACTCTTTTAGTGACTTGTTTAAAAATTAAAAGCTACCAGTAATTCATTAATTAATTCCACAATGATTATTCACATTGATTATGCAACAGAAGAATGGTAGCATAATTTTAATTCATGGTCATTTAATAAATTGTTAGGTTTTATTTGAGGATTGCATGGAATACTCTTTTCTTTTTTAGTGTGGTCCTTGTAATACATGTAGCTTTTTCAATCAAAAAATCTTATTTCTAACTGTAATGATTGTTTTTAAATAGTACCAATGCAAATTTTTAGTACATAATTCAACATTAAATAATTTTGATAAAAAGAGGCCCACGTGTAGCTATCTCTTTCTCATATACCTGTAGTTTATTTTCAGGAATAAAAATTTTCTCATGACTTCCTTATTTAACAACTTTATTATTTTAATTTACTCTAAACTATACATTAATTTGTGTAAGTAAACAGTCCCTAAAAATATTAATAAACTATAATAATCTCATCTTATTAAAGGAATGTAAGAAATTCTTGCTTATTAAACAGTTTAAACTCATCTCTGCTGCAAGTAAACAAAACGACATGGAGCCTGCAAATTCAGAATACACAAGGCGCGCAGCTATCAAGTCACTCAGAACCTTTTTCACACATGAGTGAATAAAACAGTCCCAAAGCAGTCCCAGAGCAGTCCCACAGGAGTCCCAGAGCAGTCCCACAGCGGTCCCAGTGCGTTCCCAAAGCTGCTATCTGGGACTGCTTTGGTGTCAGATTGGGTCTGGTGGTTACTGTAGTAATACTAATGCAAACTCTTAGAATTCTTGTTTATTTTGATTATGAATGACATATCACTGCTCTTTCATTACCCTAACCCATGCAAAATATGCAACATGAATATCAGAAAGTGAATATTAAAAATCCTTTTTACTTTTTACAGGCTGTGTGTACCATTGTTTCTGTTTTTGAAATTTTAACCAATCATTGTAGTCATCGAGTATTAGAAAAACCTAAAATTAACCCTCTTTCCTGAGAAAGTGAAAGTTTTCATACCACATCCAAGCTGTAATCCTTATAAATTTTTCATATGCTTCTCTTCTTGTTATCTTGTCTTTGAGCAATATATATATTTTATATATATTATCCCAAAAATCATATGGTGTACATGTTTAAATTCAATAAAATATTTTTTAAAATCAAATTCTTTTGTTCTGAAAATTCATTTTAATTGCTATTTTATTTTGTATAATACAAGGTGTTTCAACAAAAATGTCCCGACTTTTGATGTTTGCACAGTAATAAGATATTTATAAAATTATAAATATATCTTAAAATCCAATTTCCTGCAATATCATTGTGATATAACCAAAATTAAAAAAGGATATGGAGATAACGAACAGTATTCAGTCTCAAAGTCCACAAAACAATAGTAAATAAGAGCAGAGCAAACACGGACCCCCGAAACATCAGAGTGGTGGGATCAGGTGCCATGGAGGAGTGAGCATCCCCTGCCGACCGGTGACACCCGCCGTGTGCTCCTTGTCATTGTCAGGAAATAATGGAAAAAATCCGTCGTCAATTCAGTTTATAAATAATGAACTAACAATTAGTATGAAAAACGTCAGTCAGCATTTGACTTAATGAAAAATTGTATTTGCTGACAAGGTCATTGTATCGACCATAGAACATACGAAATGATGACTTTAAACGAGACTGCTGATATTCTTGTTTCATCAACTTGCTTGTCAATAATATACCTCGTCTTAGAAATTGTTCTTACGTAGAGCATGCTCTTGCGTATCGAATCAACTGATGAAGGTATATCGCTGCATAAGCACAGGAAGTTGACGATAGAAAAGTAAAAGTCATCACGTTTATCGTATAGCTTGGTTGTTAGATTACCATTAGTGTCCATTTCAAGTAAAATATCCAAGTATGAAAGAGTATTGTCGGATTTTGTGGTATCTTTTATCTCAAGCTCACCAGGATATATCGTATCGACGTAGGATTGAAAGTTACCATTATTAATTTAAAATATGTCGTCGATATATCTAAATGTCGAGTTGAAGGCCACAGCAAGTGTTTTCTTCTTTTCACGCATAAGATTTTGCATGAATTCTGCTTTATATGAATATAAAAATAAGTCTGCTAATAACGGAGCGCAATTTGTACCCATGGGAATTCCAATAGATTGTTGGCATACCTGGTCTCCAAAAACCACATAGATATTGTCAATCAGAAACTCAAGCATGTTCTTGATGTCAACTTCAGAGTACTTATGTGTGCAATTAGAATCTGGTTTAACAAAATAATTTTGCAAATTACATGTACCAATGACGAGGTTAGTAAATCTACGAGTGTCATTGTTATTGAAAAAGCAGCTGTCAATGAAATCAAAAAGCTTGGATTTTAATTTGTCGTGGGGAATTGTTGTGTATAAAGTTGAAAAGTCGTAAGTTGTTTTTAGCTGTTGATTTTTGTAAAGTCTTGTGATTTCAAATTGTCCAAAAGTTCATTAGAATCTGATTAATCTAGATAATCTGGTAATGATCCAGAAGCTTTATTTGCTGAAGATTGCAAAGCCATGCTAATTGCTGATAGTACTGAATAGAAGAGTCTTTCTCAATTTCCCTTCAATAACAGACTCAACATTTCTCCAAACATTTACAGTTGCGTATACTGGTATTGATATGACCAAAGACCAGTGCGTTATCAAATTAAACTCCAATATGCATATGGTAATCAAAGCATTTGTGTAAAACTTACTTTTTCCGGGTAAGATAGGAGTGATTAATTTTACGTCCTATTCGAACATTTTTCACTCATATAGAGACATCACCATATACCGTTGAAGGACTTCAAATTCTGACTTTGACTCGGCATGACAATTGCTGTTAAAAAAACTACATAGATGATAAAGAAAGACGTTTGTCAGGTTATTTGAAGGAATTATGAGTAAGTTAGTAGCGGGGTTGACTGCAGTCGATGCCAAGGTTTTAAAAACATCATAACAGGGGCTACTTCTTTGCCTAGACTAGTATCACATTTCTAGATTGTTTTCCACTGAAGTAATTTAAGCACGATTTATTCCCCATGGCGGCATGTTGTAGGGAAACATTCCCAGATCCCTTCAATATTCAACCAAGTTATTTCTTATACTGGTTATTGAGGTACAGTTACACTATTTTTCTGATGAAAATACGTTTGTTAAAGCCTCATTTAATTCATAATCTTGAGATTTTCAACATTATTTACCATATATTTCTGGCATGCATGTTTAAGATTGGTTGCTTAAAAATTCACTGCCTTGTCCTACAAGATGGCAACTAAGGAGAATAACTTCGAGGCAAAATATGTCAAAAAATCCATCTATTATTTGGTAAGGTGATTGTCCTAACAGAGTAAAGTCTTACACCCTCTGTAATTAAATCCTGCTCATCTATGGTAGGTTGCCTACTTTAAAGAAATCTCTGGCGGGTGCTTTTTTTTTATCACGAGTGTATTTTTAACTAAATAGAATAAGCATGAAGGCTGATTAATCCCTGCTCTTACTTAGTCATTTTAACAATAATGTCAAGGTCATATATAACAGCAAGTTACAATATGATAAAACAAAAAGAGAAAAAAAATTATCGTAATTATTTGGGCATTTAATGTTCCCCATAGCCACAAGTTGCGACCAAATTATGTAACGACTTGTTTTGTGCATTTTCGATACCAAGGTTTTGGTACTAAACAAAAACTTATTTTATTTTTATGGACTTCAAAAATAAACAAATACATGGTAGTCATCTAGGTTAACATAATAACCAGAGGAAAACAACGATAAAAGTTTGTAGTTTTTACATGTAACCAACACCATGAACACGAGAGCCTGGTCACTCGGATTATATACTCTAGAATACTTTAATTATTTAGAATATAATTATTATTTAGTATACAAGTAGCCCTTCAAAGATTGGATGGACCATGAGTATTTAACCCTGGTCAGCGGTCTGTTCATTCAGTGCAGACGGTATAAAATTAAGTATGGCTAGCCTCTCTACTGAAAGGCGATGAAAAGTTTACTTATCAAGTAGACTGCAGTCTTCTCTTCATGGCTGAATACCATCAATAACAATAGTCGATTGGTGTTGAACACTATTGAAGCCACGTGATCTAAAGAAGGACTAATTGAAAAATCCGCATGGTCGCGCTTTGATATTCCTGAAACACTCACTACTAAATTGCCTGGTCATGGAGGAGAAATGTGATACAGTACATGTCTATCAAACTTGTTTAACTGATATTTAATTGCTTGAGGAAACCCTTGCAATGAATTTAAGATTTTTAAGAACAATAAATGCATAGAAGTAGGTTTTATAAAGATTTAAACACTCCAAAACAGTTCTATTTTGATATAAAACCCGTTCAGGTGAATCTAGGTCAATCTATTTTATTACATAACACATGTTGTTAATCAATGGTGAAAAAAGGATTTATTCAGGGTGTCTCGTAGTATGTGTCTATTCCTGTCTGCACTGCATGTAACTATATAACTATGGCAATCCAATCTAATCTAAGTAATTTGAAAATTTTGGATATTGACGTTTTAAACAATGAATAAGAAAAAGATTACGTCATTTAATTATGCATTTTGAGCCATTGGATATGAAAAGGAAGTAATACCTATATTGCACATCAAGGTCATTGGAAAACCTGAAAGACAACTATTGGTTTCTGCGTCTTAAAGTATTTCGAATTCAAGAGGTAAATATGTTATGATAAAACATCTAAGGATATTTTATATTTTTAGATATAATGTAAGATTTCTAAATTTTGATTTTTCTTTACTTAAGATCTTGATTCTGTTACATGTATAATACTGCTAGCAATTTAAATATATCAGATGCTTGGGATTTAAGGAAGTTTATACTGGATGAGATTGTATTCATTATACTAAGGTGGGACAATAGATTAAATATATTATGTGTGATAATGTATTGAATACTTTAGAATCGGACCATAATATTTATCAATTGAGTTTAATACTGCTGTAAAGATCCCCCAAAGTTCCCTTAATGTTTTTACTTTGTGCTATTCTAAAGCTTTAGTTCTTTTTACAATTGTTTTATCCGAAAAAAGAAACTAACTAATTCAAAACAAGCAGAACCTAACTATTTCTGGCCCTTTGTTCCCCGAAGTGTTGTGATGTAACAGCTATTGACCTTGCAGAAGGTATTTAAAATTAAAACGCGCATATCCGTCAATATATGGAATGATGAGAATATGAGACACCTACATCGAAACATTATACTGCGTTTAATACAAAAGGAAAATTCATTTGTGTCTCCAACACATTAAAATACATGTATCATTTCTTCTCCGGTCATTATTTATCCTCATCAGTATCTTAAATATTCTAATAGTTAACATGGAATTTCTAATAAAAAAATACAACAACTTCATTCAGATTTGAATTTCTAATTCGCCATTTCATAATTAGTAGTAGAACAGATTAGGATTTTTTGCAATGATGTTTCACTGCCCAATAATGACTGTGTTACGAGGTAACTAAAAAATAATGCGATAAATCATTATATTATACATGTATAACACTAATATACCTAGGTTAAAATTGGAAGAAACGCCTGTTTCATTTTAAAGAGGTTCGATCCTGAGCTTTTGAGCTGATTTTGGTCTGAATCTTTATTTCTAAAATTCTGCATTATTTTTTTTTAGGTTCTAGCTTTGAAAAAGGATTCTATAATTCAAATTGAACTATTTTCAATGAACAAAACACCGCGACTAAATTCCATTCAAGTAGCATTAAGCCAGGAACTATATTTTTTGGCGGATTTTTTTTTAGAACAAAATGATCAATTTTCCCTTTTGAACTATAAACGGTACTGTTAATTTTAGATTCCTTTTCCATGATGGTTGCACATAAAACTGTTTATGCAGTAAAATGTATTATACTGATTCTGAAATATCTATTAATGTATTTCTTATGAATTTTTTCCATGAATTATGTCAAACATAGCAAATATATTCTGAAGGTTAAGGGAAAAAATTAGCCAAATTGACATTTAAAAAAAATATCTAAAAATTTGCATCGTATGACCCCTCTTTTGATGTTCTTTTCTGAATATATAAGATAACTTTTACTTATCTGCTTACATTCAGCAAAAGTTAAAATCTTTAAAATAATTTTCTAGCTTATTAAATGTTCAATGCCAGGAAAATAACATTTTATGAGTGCAGAAAGGTCGATTTTTTAATCAATTATTTAATTTTTGATAAAGCCACATGTGTAGAAACTAAAAATATACTTGATAAAAAAGTTTAAAACTTTAAAAATGTCAGGAGCCAAACTCGTTAAAGAAATGAGAAAGAAAACACATTTTAAAAGAGCAGATGTGAACAAATTTAATACTGCTTCTAATTTCCCTAATTTTTTCTTCGTTTGTAAAACAAAGTTTTTTATGAAAAAAAAAAAACAAAACACTTTCTAATTATATCCGGAGTTTAGGAAATGAACTTTTATGTTTCTTATCCTAAGTTTAAACCCGTTCAAAGAGGAAGATTCTCTGATGGCACATCAAGCACTGCTGAAGAAATTTCCTGTGGTCTTGATAGCTGGCCTAACTATATCGGTCAGTAATCTTAAATAAATTACAACTTATTTGGAGCATTCATTACACTGTTTTATATTCAGTTTTATTCACGTAAAATTCCTCTCCTTCTTATTATATTTTTTTTCAGATTGTGACTACTCCACTAATCTGCAAAAGTTTTGAATTGAGGAATGATCATGAAAGCCAGTGTAGCATCTATAGTACACTACTGAAATTGAAGGTGAATCTACCAGGAGGTTGCCCTTACGACAGAGTCATGGATTTGTCCAATAAAATAATTCTTAAAGGAATCATATTTCTAAGTATCATTATTTTCCTCGTTGGTACCACTTGGCTTCTCATAATATATTCATCAAGATATCATCGAGTGGAGATTGGGATTGTGAGCGTATGTACTTTAAAATAAATACTTGATGTTTCTTTCAGACAAATTAAAAGGAAAATTCTTTAAAACATTTCTACCTGAAAATTAAGAATTGTTTTAATTGTATAATTATTTTTGGTAGTTTTTGCTCATTGGTGCAACAGTACCTCTGACTGTGCTTATGTATGATGACTATAACGATTTACACGATCTTCAAGACAAGATTGAAGGGATGGTATGCTATCCTTTAGGACAAGTTTTTAATACCTTATAAAATGTATATTTTATTGATTTGAATAATACAGATATGATCATTCTTTAAAATGTTTTAAAATGGTTTGTTGTATTTCATTTTATAAATTCAGATCTGTTAAAGTTCTTTAGATTTATATGTTTATTATTCTATTTATATTAGAATTGGAACACTTTACAAGCCGCTATGATATCTTCTCTTACGACTTATTTCTTAAGTGATAACCTCACAAGTCCCAATACAACATCAAACCAGTGGAATATCCTTTTCATAGAGGCAAGTCGATTTAAAGAAATATATAGTGTTTGGTAGTTTAGTAGTAGTGCTAGTTGTTTTTTTGTTTATCTTTTTTCTTTGTTCCTATGGCTTTTTAATTTTTCCCTTTGTCCTGAGAAAGAGACAGGGAGTTCCGAAAATTACCAAGATTATATGACATTTTATTTAATAAGTAATTTTGTAAACAGTCCAAAACATAACTTGTGCAATCTTCATGGGGAAAAAAGGAACCTGCACTTAAAGTGAGTTAATGCTGTGCGAAACAAAAGGGACATAAATTGCATCTGGATTGATGTCAAATGTAGTTTTGATTTATAGATATACTCAGTGCGCTGGGATGCTCCGCTTTGTAGATATAGTGTTTCTTAATGAACTCAAGTATATGCCTACCCCCTTGTCGTTAGAAAAGCCTGTCCTCGACAGACTAGATATTGAGCTGAAAGTATTTTTTTCTCATGTAGAAAGTTTGTTTAAATATGTTTTTAGTATAAGTGTTGCGGAGTTCGTAGCATTCACGGGACGACTAACGATTTTGACATCACTCCATGGTGTACAACGAGTGGATCATGTCAAATTACAAATTCTCAGATTCCTAAAACATGCTGCCTTGGAGTCACTATGGAAGACTACCAGTCAGCTTCTAATGAATGTCATGCTCAAGTCATACCCCAAACATATAATAATAAGGTAAAATGTCTGATGTACACGAGATATCGAAATATCACTCTAGCATTAAACTCATGTAAAGGCGAAGCAACATTTTAAACGTTTGAAATATTTTATAGGGCGTTTAAGAAATATTTATCTATAACTAGACATGATTATGTTACAGGTTATTAAATTTTTCTTCTAATTAATATTTTAGTATAGTTTTCTATAGATAAAAATCTAACTCTTAAGGGCTTATCTATTGTTGGAATATCTCAAAAGACCGAAGCAAAACAACATGGTGGTATCTTGAAAAATAATAAAAGATAAATTATGATTTATTTTAAATTTATCAACATGTTTTTTATTTTTTTTCCTTCTCATTCAGGGGTGCTATAAGGCACTGATGGATATATCAATAGAAGAAAGAGACAAGCACAAAATAAAAATCGAGCAGGTTCTTTGTGAGGGAATGAAAGTACTAATTGCGATGGTAGGTCTACATTCTAAACTAAACTAAATAGTTGATTCTAGAATTATTGATTTGATAATGATAATGAAAATACATTTAAGATACAAGTACAATATGGACTGTTTAGAAGGGAGACAATACAAACAGGTATGAGTAGGGTTTTTATCCGAGGGCGCTTGGCCTAGAGGTGACAACCCTACTCAGACTTGATCATTCGTGATTTCTACCTGCTTGATTTTATCACTATAAATATATTATATTTATATATTTAGCGCATACAATATTTGGCGGAAATTGGATTTTGAACAAGTTAGCGTGGATTTGATTTAGTATATATCTCAATGTTCTTCCTTTTAGGTATATATGCCAGACTTTTAGCGTTGTATTTGAATAAGCGGATATTGCTTTCCGCCAAAAACGTTAAAAAGAATACACAGCAAAATCTAATGCATTTACAGTATCTTAAAGAAATCAGATTTAATAGACTATGAGAAAGCAAGCAAACCCCTTGCGATCTTTTACCCTCTGGTTTGATTTTATTCTTTCAAAATATGTAAACAGACACCTTTAACCACAAAGTTCATTATTTTCCGACTTACGGTTTTTTTTACTTTACTAAATCGGAGTATATCCCCCAACAGGGGGTATGTTAGTAAAATAAAAAATTACCAATTGAGTATATCAACAGGGGAACAGTTTACATAATGAACTAAAAACAAGATCTAAGATACGGACCGGACAGTACTGACAGTTGTTAAAAATCATTTAATATTTATTTTGTGGGAAGTTAAGGTTTTAAATAATTTTAGAACAAATTTACACAACTTTGCTAAACATGTTAGTTCATGTACATAAGTGTTTCTCAAATTATAAAAAAGGTATTGTGTTTGGGTTCAAATTAATATTTCGAGGTATAAATTTCTGTCTTTCATTCTGTAAAAAGGGACACTTAAATAAATAATGAAACTCATCAGCAAGTTCATGGTTATTGTAGAGGTAACAATGTCTCTCAGATCTATCAGTACAATACATGTAACATTCACAGGCTTCAATTGGCAATTATGACTGACACATTAAAATTCACACAAATGTAATCTAAGATCAGATGGTAATTTTGTAAAGATAATTTTCAAAACCAAAAGCACATTTGTACAGTTCGATCACGCATAAATGATGTTTCATATGTCAGAGTTACTTTTGTATCTCTTTTTTATGGAAGGGAATTACCGCCAAAAGTCTATGTATCTTGCTTTTATTCTTATTCTGGCTTCTTCTTCATGCTTCATTATTATTGTAACTGTATGTCACTTTATTGTTTTCATATTCGTCTTTATTACATTTCACTATGACTTTTATCCTTCTTCATTTTGCGCTTACTTCTATGTTGCTTTATTCTTGTAAATTCATTCTACTTTCTTATAAATTGATACAGTTTCTTAAATGATTATAACTATTACGAACGTTAACTCAATCACGCAAACAATGAAGCATATTCAATGAAGACGAATATAAGTTGTCCTAATTTAGTGCGGCATTATAACGCTAGGTGGCAGGGGTGTTCGCTAAGAGTGTTAGTAAAATTAGGTAAGCAAACCCGGGCCGGGGTTATTCGAGTTTTTTTCAATTTTCTGCCTTAATACTTTATTAATCAAACTAGACTGATGTTTGTTATAAGTCCAGGTATTATTAGTTACATAGTCTTTTAGTGACAGGGTATGGGATGATACGGTACCTGGTTTCCTCTGGAAGACTGACTACATAGTGATGCTTCCTTCGGAAGACTATACAGTGGGACTCCCCCCGGGGAAGTTTCAATATATAGCTAGTCTTCCGTGGGAAATCTCGCTATATATAGCAACTCGCCCCCATTCCAAGCAAACCCTCCCACGAATAGTTTTTTTAATCGTAAAACAATGTTTATATATACTAACGTTTTCAGTTTTTGAAGAAAAGTTATACGTTCTATCAGGGACCTATATCCCTTGTTCTATATGAATAAATATTTAAAAAAGATCCCTCACTGCTCAATGGCTATAAGTGCCAAGTATATAGCTCTCCACCGGCAAGAGGTGGCTTCTCCATTTGAGTGAAAAATTCTCGAAAAGGAAATTATACAATGTACAATCACACCACCAAAGTCTCAATATATATATATACTGACCTCCGGGTGGACGACCTCCTATGGGGTAAGTATCATCGGTAGAGGGGAGGAAGGCCACGAAACATTTTCCTAAACGTAACTTTTTACTACTGGAAAAGTTCAGCGAAAGGCTTGTTGCCCCCCATCCCTTACACTTTTTGTTGCAGTACTAATAGTCAATTTATACATTAAGTCATGTACTTAGTGGCATATGAGTAAATTTTTTTTACTGAAAAAAAGTTGACGACCCCCCCTTTTCCACCACCAAATAGTATTTTCGAGTTTTAAGATTTTTTTAGCTCTCCTGGTTGATGACAAACACGGTGCGTACTGAAGATACTTCCTTCTTTATTGAAAAGTGCTATTTTAATATAAAATATTAACGCAGAAAAAAGACCGGGGTGTTTCTAGTATGCCTGGGTGCATGTAGTCTGGTTCCGACTTCGCCTTCCATGCGCGGATCTAGAGGGGGGGGGGGGGGGGGGTAGGACCCCCTGGAATTAATAAGGTTACTACTAAAACAAGGAACCCCCCCCCCCACGAAATAGAATTTTGAGGTTGGAGCGAGTTTAGTTTTTTTTCCTTCTTTTTATGCTGGTCAAGAAATTTCTGGGATTGGATTTTTTTTTTGACTGGGTTGCCCCCCCCCCCCACCCCTGGAAAAAAAAATCTGGATCCGCGCCTGCTTACCCATAAAGCTCCTCACTCCTCAAAGCCCTGTCCCTAGAATCACGCGCATCAGCAGTTACTACCTGTCGTGAAATAAAGTTCAGTTCAGTGGAAGATTCTGAAAAACAACCCAATATATAAGGGTTAACTAGTATCAAAATATTTAACATTTTTAGATAACAATTAAACTGTAATTTAAATATCCAACAAATAACTTTAGTATAGAGTTATATTTTTCAGGCGAGAGAAGAGTGACGTAGCATCGTTTTTGAAAGTGGGGAGGGGGGCAACAAGAGAATAAATATTCAAGCTACCCGACTGAAAAAACTTGACAAGCGCAAAATAAACCCAAGGAAATTGTCCAAACTTGAAAATACATAGGCGTCGGAACAGGGGAGGGGGGATTGCTTAATTGACTGCTTAGCCCTCACTTCTTTCCAAAGATAGACTTAGTATAGACATTGAACATTCCTGCGTAGGTTTAGCCCCTCCCCCCACTTTCCATGGACACGATGCAGTAAAGGTTTAAAATGGGGAAAGCGGTGGTATTTGGAAGTTGGCAGTGGAGTTCGAACCTTCAACCAACCCCCACCCCACCCCTCCTCACGAAATAGGATTTTTGTGTTTGGAAAATGCACATTTCTTTCTTTCTTTCTTTTTTTTTTTTTTTTGCTTGTCAGGTTGTTTTTGAAGGTCTAAAAAAATTCTTACACTTACCCCCCCCCAAACTTTCAATTAGCTTCCGACGCCAATGAAATCCTATTTCGGGGGCGGGGTGGGTTTTGAGTTAGATTCAGCTTCTTCTATAGAATCAAATTAAAATTTTCTTCCTACTATGCGTACTTCATTTACTTATTTGACCCTTACTCTTACAAAAAGTGTGTCGGCCTTTAAATGAACATATTCAGTATAGTATACAGTTATGTCTGAAAAAAAAGAAGCCGCTGTTCCTGTGTGCCCAGAGAAAATAAATATGGAGTTTCCATCATTGGATCGGGAGATCGGATTCGGCCTTTAGAAGTTCGATTGGTAAAGTATTAAGGCGTATTGAAGAACCTAAAATAACCCGACCCGGGTTTGCTTACCTAGTTTTACCAACACTCGTAGCGAACACCACGCCACCTAGCGTTATAATGCCGCACTAAATTTTGACGGTTTGACAACTTCCATTCGTCTTCATTGAATATGCTTCATTGTTAGCGTGATTGAATTAACATTCGTAGTAGAGATAATGCTAATAATTTATTAAAGAAACTGTTTAAGTTTAAAAGAAAGTAGAATGAATTTACAAGAATAAAGCAACATAGAAGTAAAGACAAAATGAAGAAGGATAAAAGTCAAAGTGAAATGTAATAAAGAAATGTATTGAAAACAATAAAGTGACATATAATTACAATAATAACAAAGCATAAAGAAGTAGTCAGAATAAGAATAAAAGCAACATACATAGACTTTTGGCGGTAATTCCCTTCCATACTTTTTCGACATTTATTGACATCAAAAGAGAAGCAACAAAGTCGCCATCCTGCACGCTTGCTTGCACTATTCATTATCATCTGAAGTTGTCATCCTGTCTTTAAGGGAAACATCACGAATTGTCTCCCTAAACGTGACATGCTCTGATTCAATCAAATTGGTTGCATTATCCTGAAGAATGATAATAATAATTAGGTTCATCTAAAAAAAAAAATACTTAACACAACTCAATTAATCAAGTCTTGCTTGTCGTCTCCACTATTCCAGTCAACGTTAACCTTCATAGTTACAATAATTCTTTTTTTTTTAAAGAAATGTTTTTTAAAAACGTTTTTCAAATCATTTTCATGATTAAAAAAACTTTTTCATTGCCAATGAATAAGTGAATAAATAAACTCTCTAATCTACACAATAAAACAAACACGTTTTTGATTTGCTAGGTCAAAGAATTATTCTTTGCTTACAAGGTTTTAAAATAAGGAGCAATTATGTTGAAGTCAGTAACCTTTTAGAATATTTAAACAAGACGGCTGGAATAGGTCATTGTAACTTTGAGTTTGTGTTACTTATAGTTTATGCAATTTTTCAGGTAATATGTATAATATTGCCAGTTTTCGGAATCCTTGGGGTTGCTCCTCGCGGAATCAGTTATTGCTGCAAAAGGGAATCAAAAGAAAAGAAAGGCGAGTGTCACAATGGAAGCATTCCAAATGAGGAAACTGAGCAGACGCCAATGTAACCTTTTGAAACATGTTCATATTAACATTTATATCTCATTTCAATACTGCATCTGAATGAGAATTGCTGTCTAGATTGATATCAATATATTAACAATTTCCATGCAAATACCTTACAAATATGAGTAGTTTTGTATCCCAGAGGTTTAAAAAGAATACCATTAGTTACTAATATGACATCGTTATCTTCATATTTCATACAAATCACAAAAAACAACACATGCAGTACATTAATTCAATTTCTTATCTTTTATACTTTTGAAAAACGTTTCATTATTTAGTGAATTTAGGCTATGAAATGCACTTTCAATTGATTTTTTAATTGTCAAAATATCTGAAATCACCGGTTCAATTTTGCACATTTTTTATTCAGTAAATCATTCCAATTACTCTGATAATTTTTTTTTGTAAAAATTGAATGATACGTTTTCTTTCTGAAGAACTTACAGTGTCGAATATTTACAGGTGAATTTTCATTTCCCTGGCCATGCATGTTCTTCTATATTACTCAGATTTACCGGTATTAATGAAAAGAAAAGTCGCCTGTAAAAACAGCATCACACAAGTTTGTTATATATCAATTGATACTTTTTAGATAAGGCTCATTCGTAAGTCGAATGTCTGATAACACAGTCCTCTTTCAGGGATCTGATAGGCTATATTTCAAACAAAGTGGACACAAAATGTGCGATTGAATTTATTTGATGTTAAATATACAGAGATTTAGTAGGCTAGAACAAAATATCAAAGTTTCAAAAAAATGAATTGAGGAAAACATCGGTGTATCTATTTTGTACTACCTTAAATATAGGCAAGGATTAAGCAAAGGTTTTTTCAAGTAAATGAAGCATTCTAAATAGTAATTATTGAAAGAAAATTGCTTTGAGATATTGAATAAGAGAACTTTGAAAATTAAATTGCAGATACTAAGAAACAGAAAGGCATGCACTGCATTAGAAATAAGAATAACAATTGAAATACATTTTTATCGAAATGATTTATTAATAAATTTATTTTAATTTATTGAAAATGGGATTTCTCTTCGAGGACATTGAAGGTAAAAAAAACTAGGATACCTTGAGGCAAACGTGTTGTGAAAACATCAATAATCATGTTTATACTAGTATATGCAGAATATGCGGCATATAAAAGCAATGGACTAATAATGGACTAACAATTTGAATGAAAACGTCAATCGGTATTTGACGAAATGATGAACTGTATTTGCTAACAAGATCATTATATTAACTATAGAACTGACGAAATGATGTGCTGAAACAAGATTTCTTCTGTCAATGCTTGTTTGTCAAAAAGGCACCTCGTTTGAGAAATTCTTCATACGTAGAACATGTTCTTGCGTGTCGAATCAACCGGAGAAACATACACTCCTTATGCAGGTGATAAAGGTATATTGCTGCATAAATAAGGGAAGTTGACGATAGAAAAGTTAGTCATCACGTTTATCATAGAGCTTGGTTGAACATTTACTGGATCATGTAATGTATTTGAAAGGAAAAATGTGCTTATTTTTCGAGTTTAAAGCACCAAAATTTCTTACGCCGAAAAGGTGTATTTCATAAAAGAAACATCCCTTATACACTTTTGCCCGGAAAAATATGCAGGATGCAGTATATTTTGTATTTACAAGTTAATATCTAAATCGGTAAATTAATTGTCTGTTTTGTTTTTGATAGAATTTTATAAGCTTTCTTCATTTACATAATTAAATTAGTTATGAATATTAAAGTTTCCTTTGTTTTTTTTCTGTTTTTAAGAAATAGAGAAGGGGATTTTGTTTGCCGCCATTATTATAATTCAACCTTTGAATTAAAAAAGTGGTTCTTCATAGGATACTGATAGCTATATAAAACTTACATTGTCAAATCAATTATGAATATTTACATTCAGTGTAATTTTCTTTATGAAATCCATTAGAAATCCATGACGTTCAAATCTCTATAACGCGAAACCTTGTCACCGCGCGTTAGAATACACAGTAGGAACTATATGCATTTTCAATACTTTATAATCACCAAAGTGTACATTGTTTGACACAATTTAATTTTAAAAAATTAACCCTGTTGAATTAACGTAAAAACACAACAAATGTGCATTTAAAATTAATTTGTCACTTTTTTTCCTCGCAATGTTCGTTTGCGCTATATTAAACTTGACGACGTCACAAACGTCACAAACAGCTCTTACGTCTATAAAGCACACCAGTTTTGAAGGGCGCTAAATTCACATCAAAGATTACCGAAATAAACAATTATGAAGAGGAAAAATTAAAGAATGTAAATTTAAGTATTGAATAAATATTTTGGGATGTCTTCGGTCCTATAACACACCTGGCCATGCCGACAAATTATCATACCGCGCTAACGCGCAGTATTCAATTTGTGGCACGGCCAGGTGTGTTATATACGGAAGCCCATTTAGGACCTTTCAAAAAATAGTTTAGAATTCGTTATAACGAATTTAATTTGTTTAAACAGATTTATTGAATTCGTTATAACGAATTTAATTTGTTTTAACAGATTTATTGAATTCGTTATAATGAATTTAATTTGTTATAACAGATTCATTGAATTCGTTATAACGAATTTAATTTCATTACAGATTTATTGAATTCGTTATAACAAATTTAATCTGTTATTACAGATTTGTTGAATTCGTTATAACCTAATTCTTGAATTAGTACATACTTTTATTGTATTTAATTTTAATTTTAAAAAAGACAAATTTCTATTCTAAGCGTAAGCTCGAACGAAAGCATTCATATTCCAGGATAATGTGCAAACTTTCAAATTTTCTCCTATAATAGACCTCAAATGAATTCTTAATTATTTCTTCTGTTTTATATTTTAATTAAAGAAGACGTTAGAGTCAACTCACTTTTTCTTTACATTTACAGATGAACAAAGTGTCTTCTATGATCAGGAATTACTTTTCTTTCTACATCATAAGCAACACACTATACCGAAATCCATACATGACGTATTTAATGAAAATACGCAAAACAACAAAAACAATAATCTAAGGAACAATAATCGAAGGAAATTCTTTGTTTTGAACAGTCAAGGACACATTCATCACTACAACACGGTTCCAGATCTTATTGCATTAAGTACCTTGATGTTTCAAATCGATCCAAAGTGAACAAGTCATCTTAGAAAGAAATGCAGTAACATTATTTTATTTTTGTCTGATGACTTAGCACCCCCCCCCCACTTTTTTGCAAATATGTACATAATATAGGCATTGGAAGTTGGGGTTTACCTTTTTTGTTGGTTAAGCCCCCCCCCACCCCCCCACTTTAAATTTGCTTCCAACGCCTATGTCACCAGAAGTGATATAAGAGTTATAGTGACTACATGGACAATATGTTATGGTTCCAGCAGACGATACTGCAGTGATATCGTCTGCTTTTTAATTAAAAGAGAACTCAGAAATGTTACAATCTTGTGATTTGTCATAAGCAAATCAATTTCTTAAAAATTTACTCTGATTGTACAAACGATCGAGGACGCTGAAGTTGATGATAAAAGGATGCTTGATTTTCTCTTGGACAACTTTTATGTAGTTTTCGGAGAGCAAGTTCTCCAACAAATTATTGGAATTCCGATATACACTTATTGTGCTCTTTTATTAGCTGACCTGTTTTTATCATCTTATGAAGCAGAATGTATTTTTTAAAAAGATTCTACATGAGAGGAGGAAAATAATTGCTGTAGCATTCAAATGACATGTAGTATATCAGCAATGTTTTATCAATTAACATTTTCAATTATTTTCAATTATATTTCGACTACAGTGCACTTGACATACAAACACTGCCGAGTTTACCACACTCACTTCATGTTTGGATGTTTTACTGATTAGATAGAAGATAAAGACCAACTATCAACTGCTTTGTATGACAAAGGAGGCTACTTTACTTTTACCTTCGTGATTCTTTTTAATTCATGTAGCATTATTAAATTATCACCTGCTTGTTGTGTTTCTGATTCCAACTAATTGGCCATTCAAAAGCTTGTTCTGAGTTCGATCACTTTTTAAAGAGGGTATGCTTCTCACTGATGAACAGATGTTACAAAGATTTCAACACTCTGGTTTAAAATTGGCATTTTGAAAATTTTAAGGTCGTTATAATGACCTTGTTATACGAGGGACGTTCAATAAATAATGTCATCAGCTCGTTGGCACACAACATAGAAATCATATTCCATTAAGTTTGACTTTCTCTAATTATTGAATCTTTAATGAGTTGATAACACTTTATGTGAGCGCTTTTCATCACATAATGCCATTGTGAGAAGCTGAAAAACAAGGGCTACTCGAGACCCTGCATGTAAAGTGAATAGACTAGAGTGAAATTAAACGCTTCATTAAAGCTGCTGTAAAACTTATTAAGAATCCCAAAGATATATTAATTGAAATATGTTTACAATGTAATTTACAGCAATCAATGCCTGTTTTATACACACATGAGCAGATGGATTTCAATAAACAAAAATGATATAATGGGCATCAAAAATGGGTACCATCCTTGGCGACAAGGACATACAACAACCGATGTGTATTTGCCAAAATTTCAACAAATTATCACTGAGTATGTTTAATTGACTTTAAGACACATAGCAAATTTGATAGACATTATTTTGCGTGTAGTTCATACTGTTTTAAGGAAACATTTGATAGTAAAAAAATATTAATACTTGAAAAATGAGTGAAAACGATAGCGTTTTGGAATATCTAAAAAAATCTTTTAAAAATTAAATAAAATGTAATTATCCATGTTTGTTTGATATTCAAACAGATAATGAAACTTGAATCCATTTTGCTTTAAACCCTCAAAACAAAATTTACAATGAGATACACTTGACAAAACGTTAAGGGCTGAAAAGAGCAAAGAATTGGAAGAGCTCAAAAACAGCTTTATATACTATTTTCTTAAATATTAGTGGTCTTGTTGTTGTAATTCTTATTGGGGAAGTGATTTCAATTTTTGGAAGAATCTAGAAAGCAAAATGTTTCCAAAAAAGTGGAAGGTTTATGAGAGGAAGGAGCCAGAGTGAGGAATTAATTACATTAAATTTCTTCATGACAGCGTCCAAACCCACAGGCTATAAAGAGTAAAGGAGTTCTGGGGATAAAAAGAAAGCTAATGTTTTGTCAAACCAACTTTATTTGCCATGCACTTTCAACGTTTGACTTGTTTTATTTCCCAAACTTGAAAAATACACCTTTCAGAAAGAAAATAAAACAAGTACAGGAAACCATAGGATCTGCCATATTCCAGTATACGAAGGGTCAGACTCAAAAAAGTGTTCTAAAAACAATAAGAAATTGAATCAAAATGTTGCGGACATGTGTTTTCATTCAAAGAGAATATCTAAGTTTAATCATTAGGACTCAATCATAGAAAAGGTTTTTTTTTGTTTCTTTCCGAGCACCAATGACATTATTCATTGAACGTCCCTCGTATAACAAATATTATCAAATAAAATATACAAGTCATTACCTGACGTGTTTCAAATTAATTTTTAGGACTTTGACTTTTACTGAATTTGATTACATTGCGAATTGTTCTGTCTACAGGATCAATAGTATAGGGCTTATGACGAATGTGACCAGTGGACAGGAAATGTTTACTCCTCCTGGGCACCTTACCTCAACTTTCGATTTTGTATGTGTTTTTTTTCTCTCACTTTTTTGCATCGTTTAATTTTTTTGACTTTCTATGATGAATGACAAACTCACGTCAAAGCACAACTAAAACAAGGCATCAGTTATTTGATTTTTCAATGAAACAGGAGAAAATCTTACAATTCAATTGCACTCTAAAGCATGACAGCTTTTACCCATGTCAATGAAAAGATATACATACTTGATAGAAACACTGAATTTTTTTCTCTAGGAGATATTACATAAAAATTTTGTAAAGAAAAAGATTAATTGTACACTCTGACACGAAACTGCTTCTCCAAAGTCCGCAACTACGGTGAATTCTTCTGATAAAATGACTAAAATTCTTGAAAAAACTTTGTCCTTTATCTTTTTACTTAGCAGGGGTTTATTCTAATATATATTGTGAAAGACAACGTGGTTCATTTTAATATTCCATATGTAACTAGGAAGGTAGAACTTTTTAAAATACAAAAAACCCCACTTTTGTACCGTATAAATGGAAATTTTCGCGAGACGCAAATTTAGCGATTTGACCTTAAAAACTGATCATTTATTTTTAGCGAGTTGTTATTTTAGCGATTTTAAAATGCATAATAAGGAATCTGTTACAAATAAAACGCAATTAATTTTTAGCGATATTCAATTTTAGCGATATCGGCACCCTCGCTAATAATGCCAAATTTAAATCCTCGCCAAAAATTCTATTTATACGGTATTTGTAAATCCATTCATTTTGCGATAACCATGAGGAAAACTGTAGAATTCTAGACAAACATATATATTGCAATAATTTGTCTGATTTTTATCGTCCTTTCTGAGACGCCACAACTTTCAGGTGGAGGAATGCAAATTTGACTTTTTTCAGGACTCGGAGAAGTGAAGAACCTTATTTTACACCAGCGCCTACTGCGACAGGGTAACTTGAATTATAAGGTCTCGTCCAAAGGATTAGTTTCAACGCCTCGACTTAAACCTGGAAGTTCTTACTATGCAAATCTAATGCAAACGCTTTAATTTACCACTCCCTCTTACCACGACATAGCGATGGTTAAGACTGTAACTGACAGTCACTTTTTGTGCAAAACCAAAAAATGTCATTGCTTTTAACCATATGTAAGAATGACGTTTACTTTTGTGTAACAATATTAATTCATATTTATATTCAAATCGCATATATATTTTTCTACGAATGGGAGACAAACTGTTACGTCTATGCATATTGCATATCAGCCTAATCCCTGTTCCTTGCATAAGAACACATATTAAGGTGGAATGTGGATTTTTAATTTTAAAGATTAATTAAATTTCGTGTTCAAAAAGATTTATTGATATAAACAGGGTTACATCGCATGAAATTCAAACACAATCATTTAACTTTAGAATCAGCCACTGTGTGCTACAACAGATCAGAATGTGTCATTCTAATTCTGTAAGACAGGAAAGTTTTAGGCACAAATTCGTCGTAAAAATTGATTTTAATCGCTATTGTAAGAAAATGAAATCTAAAATTTCTTTTCCTATGAGAAGTATTCATAAGGTTATTTATGTCTTCAAAAGGTTTTTTTCTTTTTTATTTGGAAAAACTGTGTTATATGTGTCCGCGAATTCATATATATTAATCTTTTAATTTCGATAAAACAATTTCAGTAGTTAAGAAATGTGATTTTTTTTTCAGAAAATTTTATTGCCAATCAACTTAGCATCTAGAACATCTTATCTAGCAAAATTTAATCAAAAGTGTTTTCATTTCTAAAGAAGCAGAAGTTCGGCCTGAAATGTCTGAATTTTTATAAGTAGTGAAGTGAATAATTTTTTTAATGAATCAACATTTTTGTCAACAATCACATTTGCTATTTTGAACAGAGCTAATATATTAGAAAATATCATACAGAAATAAATTTTAGATTTAATCAAATTCATCGAAATATTCTTGAAAATTTTCAGCTGTGAAAAACATACTTATTCATAATATAAATAAGGACTGATATTCCATTTAGGCAAAAAGAAACATTTATAATCTTATAATAAAAGAACCTTCAGGATATTTGAGTAAGTATTTAAAGATTGAGTCAACCAACGGGTTATGTTATATGTATGTCTGATTGGTCTTCGAAAAGGTTAAGTAGAGTGAATTGCAGAACTATCTACAAATAGTCTTTAAAAAGCCTCAGTCCTACGTATCACAGTGTTCTTTCAGGTCTCCACAGAAGAGCGTTGTCTTATACTATTTCATCCTTTCCAGTTTGGTAGCAAATCATGCAAGCAAAGACAACAGCTAGAAGCTGCAAGGAATGAAAAATTAAAATTGGTTATGAATAAAAGTTTAAAAACTGCTTGTATACATCTGAAAAAAGTAATTTAGATATTCCTATATATTTTGTTTTAAATTTGAAAGATAAATTTTATATAGAAATTATGGCTGAGATAGACTTCCATAAAATTAAGATATTAAAAAAACAAAAATAAAAATACCTCGATTAATAGTATAGTTATTCCAACTCCAATAAATACATTCCCGTATGTCGAAATTTGATCTTGGAGAGCTTCATAACACCCCTTAAAAACAAAGGAGTAAAGTATATTTAAGAAATTCAAAAAAGAAATAATAATGCGAAAAATATGGAGCAGGAATATTTTTTAAAAATAGATTTACAAAAATGTAAATTTGGAATGAAGCGTCGAAATTCAATATTACCTTTGCATTAAACCTTGAGATGCCCTTGACACACTGAGAGGTGCTAGATACAGTAGAATAGTCAGAGGAATCAACTCCTTTACAACAGGTTCTGGGAATCTTGGCGCCTGATCTTGAACCTTTGTCCCATGGTGTGTTATCAAAGTCTGTTGGACTATTGCTCACAGCGCAACAATCTAACTTTAAATTGTTAAAAGAATAAAAGATATAATATATTTTATTATTTTTAAAGCTATGTAATCGTTTTTTTGACATTCATAAAACTATTTCTTTTTTAAATCTTACTATTATAGACAATAAAGTATTCTTACCGACATAAACATATAATTCCATGCATTAGAAACATCACTGGGGCTGTTGATTGTATCATCTTTGTATGAAGCCTTCAGGGATTTTAGCATGCCAGTTTGAACTGCATCATCCAGCTGAAACATGTACTCAAGATAACTTAGCTGTTACAAGAAGGATATGGAGATAACGAACAGTATTCAATCTCAAAGTCCATAAAACAAAGAAAACGCTGATGCTTTAGCAAATGTACAAGAAGTTTAGCGATAGAAATGTACCTACCTCACCTTTCATTGTAAACCATAAGGCAACCGCTGTTACTTTCATAATGAAAAGTAATATTACAAGGATAGCATACTGTAAAGGTAAGAATCTTGATTAAGCAGTATTTTTAACAATAATTTCTTTATGATTACATAGAAGAAATCTTTTTTTCTTTCATTTCTTTGTGCAATCTGTACAGTTTTTAATTGATCCTTTCATTTTTCTTTCTATCTCCTTTTAACTATCAGAAAAACAAACTAAAATACAGCAACACAGTACAGATGGACACTTACAGTAACCAGCATGCATTTGACCTCACAGCACGCACCAAACAGACCCAGGCCCGCGACAATGAGAACAAAGATACCAATGGCAATAAAGAGAATAGATAAGTTATCCACCAAGTCTCCTAATTTAAAACTAGTCACGGTGACTGCATTCAGTGCTGGCTTTACTTCGTCACTTATTGCTGATACATTGACTTTCATTAAAATTCCTAGGATGAAAAGTCCAAGTCCTAGCAGCTGAAATACAAACAAATTTAGTCTGAAAATGTTTAAAGAACCTGTATGAATATTTCAGTGATGAAAAATGTAATAATGTTTAGAAGATATAAGTGAAAACAAGTTAAATCAAGTATCAGCACATAGATTATATTACCAAAGCGATCCAAAATGCCTTTATTTTGAAATTGATTGTTTATACATTTTCTCTTTATTTTTAACTAATAATTATTTTCGATAATTTTTCTATTTTTAACATATCCAATGCATTTATTTGGAGAAATTTATATTGTGAAAAGTGTACCAATTTGCAAGAAAGGTAATTTCATTTGGGCTTAATTTTTGAAATGGATTACAGGTCATCAAAACAAAACAGATGAGGGGCAAAGCAAACTCTGACCTCTGAAAATATCAGAGGTGGTATGGTATCAGGTGCCATGAAAGAGTAAGCATACTCTATCTTCAAGTCACCGTCTCTGTGGTCTCTTTGACAAAATATTTCTTTGACAATTCAGAGTGAATACAATGAAAAATGAACAACTGGTATGAATAACATTCAGTCAACATTTGACTTATCTCAGAATGAATAATGTACAATGTCAGTATTTAGAATTTGTATTGATGACCACGAGGTGTATATGGGTGACGAAAATATAGATTGATTTACCTACATTGACTTTTAATCAATCTTAGACTTATATATGGGGTAACAGAAAACGTAATGCTGCATTACCTTCAACCTAAATTAAATTTTATAACCAATTGCTAAAAATATAGTACATTATATTGTTACCCATGTACCTCAATAAAGTTGTGTAAAGTAGAATTATAAAATCTCTTTTTATCATTAGTCCCCTAACGGTGAAATTAACCGGAGGGGACTATAGGTTTCCTCTGCGTCTGTCCGTCCATCCGTCCGTCTAGCTGTCCCCGTCCGTCTGTCAGTCTGTCCTACTTTGTTGTCCGCATTTTTTTCTAAACGCTTGTAGATATGGAGCTGAATTTTGGTATGTGAGTGTGTCTCAATTAGTAACTGTTACAGATCAAGTTTAAATGTCAATTCGTTTCATTGATATTTGACAGAATTATAGCATTTTTAATTTTTCATAATGGTTTAAGATCGGGTTCGTGCTGCGCTAAATTCCAATGGTCAACATGGTAAATACGAAGCGAGGAAAAGACGTTGAAAAAATTTAATGAAAGAGTTGTATTTTCGTTTTTATGTACATTACTTTTTATGTTAAAGGCATACACAACCTTCAAATTTTAACTTCGAGCGATTTTACCTTGGTCATAATCTTTGCATATCAAAAAATGACACCGTATTACAGTAAATAAAAAGGGGAATGCTAATTTCCATTTATATCATGTTGAACTTAAAGATAAAGGTAAAGACACCTAATATTTTTAATAGCTCACAATATATTGTACATATTTTGTCGATTGAGGCTGCTTTACCGCCTATTTCAGTAAATCAGTAGCTATTGGAGAGCAATGACATTCCGAATTTGTTTTCTTTATAAATCATGTGAAACGTCTGCTAAACTCTATTTCGTAAAAATTCTTCATTGATCTGCAATGACGACGATCTTTATCTAAAATGGTGACGTCGTGTCTTATCTATCAATAACAGGTAAAATAAACAAAGAATGAATCAAAGGAGATTCGCTTATCTCCCCAAAAGGGAGACACAAAATATAAACATGGTTAGATACATGTAACATAGAGAGGAATAACGCAGTACAAAGGTATTCTTTCAATGACCTTCCAGATGGTTCCAGAATGTGAACAGTTACACAATGTTTAGAGTATTGATGGAACGTTAGTGTTTTATATTCTACATACCGTATTGTATATAATTATTGCTAATATATATAGTGATTTTGGGTCTTATTGCGATCAATATTGGCTTGTAAACGTCCATTTGAAGAGCCGTGAAAATAATAATTAGTTTCTAAAGTCCTACTTTTATTTATACAAAAAGCAATTCCATTTGTTGATATACGCAAAATTTAAATAATGTCTCAATTATCGGATCATAGCAATATTTAAAAATATGAAAAAAAAACCCACAAAAATCCTCAGTTGAGCTTTAGGGCTTTATTTTGATATATACACGCTCATATATGAATTAACTTTAATACTTACAAAGAAAATTATGTTGATGAGAATGAGAAATGCCTTTCCAAATTTTCCACACCCGGTAAGTCCCATTTTTTTTTATTATAAAGGGCTGATCTGATCTACACACAAAAACGAGCATTGGTTATAAAAGAACATCAAATAAACTGTTTCATTTCTCAATAAAAAAATCAAAAGATTAATTAGAATTTTAATACTCTTATAAAAATGATTTTTATTCCTACTAATATATTTTAACAAAAATGCGACTCACCTTTCAAACTTTCGTTTCCTTATTCTTAACTCTTTCGCTTGAAGTTTAAAATAAATTATCTTTTTGTACAAGTAATTCACGATAAAGCAACGTAATATCTTTGCATTAGGTTTATTATTGATCGTCGTGGCAAATAAGGAATGCTAACAATAGAAGTAAGACATTTTATTTATAGCTTCAACCGAATTGTATGTGAAATTTCTAAACCCCCGTAAACGAAATTTCGAGGTATGTAGTTTTTGTGTCCGTCAGTGTGTCTATCTGTTCATCTAAAGTCTTTTCACATTTTTGACTTCTTCTCAAGAACCACTGGGTCAATTTTAACAACACTTGGTGCAAAGCATTCATGGGTAAAAGAAAATTAAAATTGTAAAAATGAAGAGCCATGTCCTCTCACATGGGGAGATAATAAAGAAAAGACAATTCAATTCAATTCAATTTATTCACTCAAAACCATGTAAATGGTACATGAGGTACAAAAACAAATATAACATATATACATATAATACATTGGGTCTAGCAGAAGAAAATAACTAAGGAGAACAGACAATATCATTAATATTACAGATAAATGTACATAATTTTTTCAAAGAATCAACATCATTTTGGCACATCACTTCACAAAACTTGACAATATTTGGATAAGAGAGCAAACTTTTTGTTTCAATAAACTTTCTGCAGTTGGTTTAAAGCACTACATTCTAAGATATAATGATATTCATCTCCTATCTCGTTACTTTGCATAAGCTACAAACTCTTTTATTTCTCTGAGTATCATTCCATCTACTTGTTTCAATTGAAAGGTGGTGATTTGTGGGTCTAAATTAAACAAAAGTTTTTTTTTTCTAGATTTAAATGATAACAGTGTTAAATATTTTTCGCCCTCAAAATTGGTTTTATAAATTCTATGATTTAATCTTTTTGAAGATTCTTGAACTTCACTTTTCCACATTTATTTAAATATATTGATCTTTTAATCTTTGATTGACTGTAAAAGTTATCCATTCTATATCAAATAAACATTGTTCGTGCTTATACCATACATATATATTTGATAAACCACATCTATCAAAGATCTTTTGTACAAATGATATCCATGCGTTTTTAGCTCACCTGAGCTGAAAGTGCAAGTGAGCTTTTCTGTTCACCCATTGTTTGTCGTCTTCCCGACCGTCCGTCTGTCTAGCTGTCTGTCTGCCTGCCTGTCTTTTAAGTGGGTGTATATGGGTCTATGGTATTTCCCTTGTAATTAGTTTTACTGTTAAAAAAGTAATACTTTGAAGGCTTGTTCCCTGTTAATTACATGTCAATGAATCATTAAATTTTTAAAATCTCAAGTTTTTCGTATGATAAAAAGCACAGAAAAATTCAATTTGCCAATATATTAAATTGTGTATCTTTTTAACCGAAAGAACGAGGGCGCCTTTGATTGGCATTCGGCAGGAATCTGGGCGTAATTGAAAAGTGAAAATTTTATCAACATGTCACATGAAATTTTAACATTTATTTTTATTTATCGGGTTCCTCTGCAACAGGAAATGAAAATGTTTTCCCGAAATTGAGCTTTGATTTGCTCAAAAATAACTTGAAAATTGCCCAGATCAGACATTTAGTACAAAATGGTAAATTTTAAACACGTTTTTCTAAAAATTATCTATCTCTGGGTCTTCTCTCCATGATTTTGAAACGTTATTTGTGTGTATTTTCATTCAAAGAAACGAAAACACTTATTTAAAAAATGGAGAGAAGACCCAGAGACCACGAAAAATTTGTGTAGCGGTGATAGCTCAGTAAGTTGGGTTACCCGTCCAGTGCACTCGAAGTGAAAAGTTTTTGGTTCGAGCCTGGCATGGGGCGTTTTTTTCCCATGCAAACAACCATTTATTTTGTCAGTTTCGTTTTATGTACTGATGTATTAAAATTTTGAATTAGATAAATTTGGTTCAGTTTGGTTTTTGAGCCAAATCAATTCTAATCTTCTATTCTATAATGTACATGTACACGTATCATGCATCAATGCGTTAAATATTTTAGGTGTTTATTTTTTGTGAAACATTACTTTGTTTTAGTACCCCCAGGAAAACGGACATAAATGTTACAATTTCACGAGGTCTTTCAAACTAAATGAAAAAAAAAAAACCTGTGGACGTGTTTGTAAAATCTGACCAGCTATGTTCAGCCAAGCAAATCACGGACATTTAAACCGTAAATGTTTCATACAAATGATTCCTGCAGATCACTCGCCAAATGTGCCCACCTTCTTTTGGGGAAAAAAGTTCATGTTCAATGGGGACACGGTTCTTTGGATGTATGAAATACATGTATCAAGCCCTGAGTTGGGGCTAGGTTAACATGTGTATTTATATTTGACTGAACCTTCAATGCCAATACTTATATATTTTTGACTTTGACCTAAGAGTTAAAATTGAATCTGAATTTGAAAATTTTAACCTTTTGTCATAACTTTTGATCAGTTAGCACTTAGGGCTTTTATATTTCACAGGTGTGACCTAAGGGACAAAACCTTAATTCTTTTGGATGTCAACAATTTTAATCTTTTGACCTCGACCTTTGGAGTTTGACTTGCATATGGGAAACATCAACTTTTACCATTATCTATACCCTGTGGGAGCATCAGTTATTTTCACAAACACATCTCGTTTATGCTTTTTCCTATTTTAGGGCTATTGTGACCACTTCACAGGATAAAGCAGTTAGCTGATGAATGATGGTCAACCTCTACCTTCCTCCTTATAAGAGCTATACAATATGTTTTAACTATATCAAGTGAGAGTTGGCTGACTTTAGCCTTAGCACAATAGTGATCAACACTCTGACCTGTGATTTTATATAGTGAATTCTTTGAACATGGACTCTGTGGTGATTCAATCGGAATCATTGCACCAGCGATTGGTAAGAAAGTCTACCATACAGCACATGTTTACCTAACCAGTATATAGTTAAGAATTTTATACCCCCAGCTTCAAAAGTGGGAGGTAATATATAGCGATTGAGTGCAGTGCTAACCCTAACCCCCTACCCCTAACTAACCCTAACTAGCCCTAACCCCCTAACCCTAACCCTAACTAACCCTAAGCCCCCTAACCCTAACTAACCCTATCCCCTAGCCCCCTAACCCTAACCCCCTAACTAACCCTAACCCCTTTTTAAAAAAACCCTAACCTATTCCCCCTTAAATACTGGAGTTGTTTACACTGTTTACATGGGTACGTAGGTACTACGTTTTTTGTTTTTATGCTGACTATACAGGTAAAAAATGCGCCGTGTGCAAAAAACATTGCAAGAATGTGATTATGACGTCACGCTTCACAGTCTAGACAGTCCTATAACCGGTTTGAACTGGTTTTACTGAAAACAATAACACACACAAGATTTTTTAAAGAACACAAATTTTATTCAGAATGAAAATACAATTATACACTGTCTTCTTAATTTTTTCCCTCTCCTTTTTCTTGAGATTGTTCTCCTTCAGGCAATAAAGGGATACGACAATTTACATACACTTTATAAATAGACCTATCTGTAAAAAGTCCTTGAAGCTTCTTTTCTTCCCTAAACCTCTTTTCTTCCAATTGATGAAAACAATCCGCAAGTGTAATTTTCCAGGAACTATTCTCCTGATAAGGTTCAGTCAGGATATCCAATTTGTATTTTTGATAACCCCAATAACCATTTTTTCTCTCCTTCAGACAGTATTTTTCCTCTCTGGTGTCATGATTTTTTTCATAATCTTCAGGATCCAATTCCATTCTTTTTACCAACCAAAATTTTTTGTACTTTAAATTCGGTGGCCATTTTAATTTCTTTGCGTTCATAAAAATTCTGGATGGCTTCTTCTTTAGTTTTCATCCATTCTCCAAAATGTTCTCCGTTAATACACCAACAATACACCGTTTTCTCCGTCATATAGTTTCCGAAGTACAGTTTGAGTGGCATTTTTTTTTTTACCTGTGTTCACTTCCAAGTAATCACACAGAATGATCCTCATTATCCAGCTCTGGGTTTATATATGGCATGGGTTTGATTAGGGTCGTGTGCAAAAAATACGTTTTACCTACGTTTTTTTTATGCTGACTTAAATACTTGGCACGATTCAAGTTTGTTTAGAGGACCGTGTGCAAAAAAAAAAATATGCTGACTACACAGGTAAATACTTGGCAGCGAGCCAAGTTTGTTTAGAGCCGTGTGCAAAAAAATATGCTGACTACACAGGTAAATACTTGGCAGCGAGTCAAGTTTGTTTAGAGCCGTGTGCAAAAAATATGCTGACTATACAGGTAAATACTTGGCAGCGATTCAAGTCAGGGGACCGTGTGCAAAAAATATGCTGACTACACAGGTAAATACTTGGCACCGAGCCAAGTTTGTTTAGGGCCGTGTGCAAAAAAAAAATGCTTACCTGTGTATTATGACGTCATCCACTGTATATAAATACGGTTTTCTCCGACTTTGGGTTCATTTTACCCTCAGAGCCATCACCTGATAGACATGGATTCTACTAGAGAAAAACAGGTACAGGCTCGACGAATATTGAAACGAAAAAGTACCGAGAGAGAAATAGATTTACCACCTAAACCCATTTCGGAGTATTATCACATGAGACTAGCTGAAAAATGGACCTCTCCAAAATTTAAAGCGCATGAAAATAGATATGTCGTTCATTTCGATGAATTTCCAGAAGAAGAAGAAAGCACAGCTTTCCTTCAGCGATTATTCAAAAACATGTTACAGGACTTCAAATCTAAAATGCAGTGTGATCCTAACGATTACCTTCGCCTGAACATAAGTCACCCATCTTTGGATTCAGACATTTCTTACCAGTTTATGCAATGTAAAAAATTAAACGAAGACGTCATTTTAAAAGAAATACAAAATGTGCAACAATCCAAAAAGGAGTTCAAAATCGGCGACGGCTCCACGGAATTCGATCTGTTACACATCGAGAATCCCCAGGGGAGTGGTGGAAACAGAAACAAACATCTACAACTGGATAAAGAAACTTTCAAGAAAAATAAACGAGCCATCGTTCGGATCGACAATCCCCATGATAAATTTTGTTTGGCTAGAGCCATCGTCGTCACTCGATTACACAGTCAGAAACCCGATCATCCAGACCCGGAATGGGAAAAACGATGGAAACGCATGAGGTCAGGAGATCAATACTTAGACCAGAAACGAGAAGCCATAGCCCTCATGGAACAGGCCGGATGTGATATCACTCAAGCTTGTGGAAATGCAGAGTGGATAAAATTACAACAGGTATTAGCTCCTCAGTATCGTCTGAAAATATTTCAGTTCAAATCTACTTCCACTAAACTCTGTTTAGAGCGCATCTTCAAAGGCTGGGGAGATGGAACTTGTTTGAACATTTTGTTAGACAACCGTCATTGCGATGCCATCATATCGATGCCGGGAGTAACGGGGAACCAATATTACTGTGATCATTGCGACGTGGGGTACACTAAATTCACAGACCATCGCTCCAAATGCCCTCATCGCTGTACCTTTTGTTTAGGACATCACCCTAATTGTCCCGATGAAGGGATCAAGATTAAATGCCAGGAATGCCATGGAATGTTTAAGAACAGGACCTGCTACGAAGATCATTTAAAACCCCATGGTAAGAAAACCACCACTACTGTCTGCAATTTAATGGGGTTATGCGAGAAATGTCAGTCCTGGATACCTAAGAATTTATTACCTCATCACAAATGCGGAGATCAGAAACAGTGTAAGATCTGTAAGAAAATCGTCGATGCCGATCATCGGTGCTACGTTCGACAGAAACCCAAGAAGAAGAAGAAGAAGGGAGAAGACACCTTAGAGTTTACCATTTATTTCGATTTCGAATGCACTCAGGAATCGGGCATTCACGTTCCTAATCTGTGTGTGGCACATCGCGTCTGTCAACATTGCGATGACTTACCCATAGACCAACCTTGTCCTCATTGTCAACACATGGGACCCCGTCAGCACCTATTTCAAGGCCCAGACACCTTAAAGAAGTTCATGGACTGGTTATTTCAACCCACTACAGGTACTAAGAATTCCACTTTAGTACACGACGGGGCCATCGTCATCGCCCATAACTTCAAAGGATACGACGGACAATTCATTTTGAATTACATAGTGCATTCTTCTCCCCTGAAACCTAACGTGATCATGAACGGGAGTAAGATCTTGTCCATGGAAATATGTGGACTCAAATTCATCGACTCGTATAGTTTCTTAACCTTTCCTTGGCCCAGATGCCCTCCGCTTTCGATTTGAACGAAATGAAGAAAGGTTATTTCCCTCACTTTTTTAATACGGAACAGAACCAGAATTACGTGGGACCTTATCCACCGGCAGCTTTCTACAATCCGGACGAAATGACTACCAGTGGACGAAAAGCTTTTTACGAATGGTACAACCAACAGAGGGGAAAAGTGTTTGATTTCCAGAAAGAGTTTGTAGGGTATTGTATCTCGGACGTCGACATTTTACACAAATGCTGTGCACGGTTTAGAAGCACCCTCAAGAAGTTGGTCAACGTGGACCCTTTCCAGGAATCCATCACGTTTGCCAGTGCTGCTAATTTAGCCTACCGTCGAAATTTCATGCCTAAAGACAGCATTGCCATCATTCCGAACCTCGGGTATGAACCGGCACGACAATATTCGGCCAAAGCCTGTCGATGGCTCACCTGGATGAGTCATCAGAATGGATGTCACATACGACATGCCAGAAACGGAGGCGAAGTCCCGATCGGAAATTATACCGTCGACGGATACCAGGAAGCGACTCGTACCGTCTACGAATTTTACGGATGCTATTGGCACGGATGCCCCACTTGCTATCCCAGTTTACAGACGGAAACTCATCCTCACCGGACCCAATTTACTTACCAACAATTACACGAGAAAACTCTCAGAAGGACTGCGGATTTAGAGGACATGGGGTACAACGTGTGTAGTATCTGGGAGCACGATTTCGATCAACAAGTGCAACAAGATGAGACTTTACAGCAATTTGTACGAGATCTGGACATTCCGGATCCTTTGAAACCTCGAGAAGCCCTGTACGGAGGCCGGACCAATGCCACTAAATTATATTGTGAAGAAGGGGACATGAGATACGTGGACGTGTGTTCCTTATACCCTTACGTGTTGAAACACAGACCTTTTCCCCTAGGGCATCCCGAGATCATCACAGACGACTTCCAGGACGTGAGAAGTTATTTCGGTCTCATTCACTGTCGGGTCTTACCACCCCGAGGCCTCTTTCACCCCGTATTACCTTATCGGACGGGAGGTAAGTTATTATTTCCCTTATGTCGCACCTGTGCCCAACAACAAGACTCTACGTCTCAACACCCATGTCAACACACCGACCGGGAACGTAGTCTCACGGGTACTTGGGTGACGACCGAATTACATAAAGCCTTGGACATGGGGTATACCTTAGAGCAAACTTACGAAGTGTGGCATTTCAAAGAAAGCAGTCAAGACTTATTTAAAGACTACATCGATACCTTCCTCAAGATCAAACAGGAAGCGTCCGGATTTCCCCCCGAATGTAAGACCTCAGAACAAGAACAAGATTACATTCGAGAAGTGTTATACAAAGAAGGATTCATGATGGACATTCTCAGTATCAAGAAGAATCCAGTGTTAAGAACCATTGCTAAACTCTTTTTAAATTGTCTGTGGGGAAAATTTGCTCAACGATTGTTATTACCCAAAGTCAGATACTTGGACGAAGTAGAGGAATTACATCAACTCTTACAAAATTCGACGGTCGACATCAAGGGTGTGCGACTCTTAGTCAATAAAGAAGATTCCATTGAAGACAAGATGCTAGTGAATTTTCAAGACAAACAGGAATTCGTCGAAGAATGTCCCTTTGGAAACGTGATCCTGGCTTGTTTTACCACCGCCTATGCCCGCTTACATCTCTACGAGACTTTACGACCTTTAGAAGAACGGGGCCTTTATTTCGATACGGACAGTATCATTTACCAACATAAGGAAGGAGCTTTTAATCCTACTTTGGGCAATAGTTTAGGAGAATGGACCGACGAATTAGACGGGGATCACATCACCAAATTCATGTCGGCAGGTCCTAAAAATTATGGTTTCCGGACGGACAAAGGAACCGAGGTTCATAAATGCAAAGGGGTCACTCTCAACCATCGAACCTCTCAGTTGGTGTGCCCAGAGACTTTAGAAAAAATGCTCAAGGGAGAAATAGAGGAAGTAAAAGTCCCCTATCCCAGCAAAATCCAGAGGACCCGTGATTGTGAGGTGGTGAACAAACCTTCAGAGAAAACAGTTAGAATTGTATATGACAAGAGACAAATTGTAGAGAATTATAACACTTTACCTTATGGTTATTGATATGTTTGTTTGTTTGTTTGTTACAAATAAAAAATTGAATTGTTTTTATGTGTTGTTTCTTCTTCTCTATAAAAAGGTATTCTTATTCAAAATCAAAGGTCATTTCTAATCATGGGGAGTCGCGAGCCAGACCAACCCATGCGTTTTCCCCAGTATGCTCAGCTCTCAAAGAGAGAAGCTACTTTTGAGCAGGGATGGCCAGAACCTCTCTTAGGAAAAATACCAGACCTAGCTCGAGCTGGGTTTTTCTACAGGGGACTGAAAGATAACGCTACCTGTTTTCATTGTGGAATGACTTTAACGAATTGGGATCTTGAGGAGGATCCTTATGCAGAACATGCTTATTGGAACCCCAATTGTCCTTACATCAATCAGTATAAAGGACGAAGCTGGGTGATGAGTATATTTGTCGGGGACTTAGAGAAGCAGGGATATAAACCTTTACCTGAGATCAAACCTCTACTGAACCCAGAACCAGACGTCCAGGCTCGAGGAAAATGTCACATTTGTTTAGACGAGGAATTACAAATCGTTTTTCTACCTTGTGGACACGTATGCTGCTGTGCTTTGTGTGCTCCTTCTTTTCAGTTTTGCCCCATCTGTCGAGGCGAGATTCAACAGTCCAAACGGATATTTCTGTGTTAACTATAAATAAAAGGACAGAACTCAAATTTGGTGTTTTCTATTGTTAAAGCAATCAGACCTAGATTTTTTTTCAGTGATAAAAGAATGAGATTATTGAATTATTTCTAATTTAAAATTCTCTATTGGTTTTTTCCTCTGCAAGTTAAAAAATAGATACTCCAGTCTCTATATAAAAAGGAGACCTACAAATCCTAGAGATCATTTCTGATCTGAGTGAGGGACAGAGCACATCATGGAATTTTTAAGCTCAGAGTATCGTTGGAAAATAGTAGAACCTGAAGGGACTAGTTTAAAGGGAGAATGGATGAAAAACAAAGAGGCATGTATTCAAGATTTCTTTGATCAGAATCCAGGACAAACAGGTCTCCATGAAATCTACCTGTATAAGAGAATCAAGTTACCTGATCCCATAGGGGACAGCATCCTGCTCTTAGCAGGACCCAGACATCCCAAGTATCGGGAATTCAAATGGAAAATCAATTACGTCTTGCCTCACCAGAGAGAGGGACCCGAAAGCACTTTGTTTCAAGGGAAATGGATAGAAAAACCCGGAGATTGTATTAAAGATTATGGTAAGAAAGTGGGCCCCCTAAAAAGATACGATATCATGAACTGTGGTAACCGTTGTGAAACACACTATTTGTACATGAGGAGATCCTTCCCCATACAAAAAGAACTGAAGAAAAGTTTTGAATGTTTATTATTATAATGTTCTTGTTGTTGTTATGAATAAAAAATAAAAGAAAAAACCCAAAAATTCTAGTATTGTTTTTCCCTATAGACACACAATTAAGCGCTCTCTCTATACATTAGGTTTTGTAAGGATGACGTCACAATCAGGGATTTGAATCGCTGCCAAGTATTTACCTGTGTACATAAAAAAAAACGTAGGTCTATCGTATAGGTTTTTGCACACGGCGCCAGTATTACCTGTGTAGTCAGCATAAAAAACGTAGGTCTATCGTATATGTTTTGCACACGGCTCTTACAGTAAAGGTATATATATAAAGCGGAGCTTTATTCAAGAGGTATATAACAAAAAAACTCTCTCATTCTGAAAAATTACACGGAACAAGTCAGACGTGTTTTTCCCAAAGATGCAGTATCGTTGGTATTGTGAGAGTCCCACTAGTCAGTGTATGTACATGCAAGGAGACTGGATGAAAACTAAAATAGGAGCCATCATGGATTTCTGGAAACTAAAATAGGAGCCATCATGGATTTCTATGAAAATCATCCAGGCTATTCCCTGGACAATGTGTGGTTGGAAAAAAGAATGAAAATCCCACCTCTAACAGGATCTAAAGTGAGGGTGAAAATCAACCAACATTATCAGCAATACAAATGGGTTACTTGTACTCAAAGGAATCTTCTGACACCCATCAACACCATTCGGAATGAAAGTTCATGGTTCTCGGACATTGGAGATTGTCTGAAATATTATATCAAGATGGAGAAAAAAGGACTGACGTTTCCACCTCATTATTGTCCTACAGAGTACGTGTATTGTCGCATCCCTTTTTCCCAGATTAAAGACTCGATGGAAAACAAAGGACCTGGGGTGTTGACGCGACTGATTGAGGACCGATCATCAGACGAAGACAAAGAAGAAGAAATAGAAGTGTAAATCATTGAATAAATTTTTGAATTTTTTTTTAAAAAGTGTTGTTATAAATAGAAGGGTCACAGGTCCTGTATTTTTGTTGCTAAAGTATCTCACTAAAGTATCTCACTGAACATGGTCATCCATTTAAAACAGGTATAATTTTTTTTTTACTTCTTCAATTTTAAGGTATATAAGGTCAAAAGGATTCAATTTCACATGAACACAGTTTCAAAGAAAATAAGTCTGTCTAACATAAAACAGGAAAAAAAAGCCATAATTTTTTTCTAAAAGGTGCTGTTTTTATTGAGATTGTGCTAATGGTTACAGAAAACTTAAGGAGAGGATAGCCTATTATTTTTTCTATTTTTTTATTCAATTGGACAACAATCACATGTGGTACAAGTCACACATATAGTAAACAAAAAATAAGATTAAGAATGCAAACCTGCATGGCTTTTCAGTTTTACTCCCTGTTTATATATATATATATTATCCCATTATTTAATGATTTGCCATAAAAAATGCAAGACTTTAAAATGATCTGTATTCAGTTTTATACAGTTCACCTATTAGACAGTCTGGTAATCAAAAGGAAAAAAAATTTAAATGTTCAGATTTAAAAAAGAAACTTTTAGAAAATTAATTAATTTTATTAATTTAATTCAATTTTATCATTTTTTAAACTTTAAAATACAGGTTTTCCTTGGACAAAAAGAAAGGGATTCAACCCCCTTCCCTACTCCCCTTGGGTGTTGGGTAAGAGTAACTTTACACCATCCTCTTTTCATAAAAAGATTATTTTACACATCATAGCCATTATCTACATGAAATGTCATGAGTTATAAAGGAAAAAAAAAGGGTTTTTTTCCAATGTTCCTTCATTTAAAATGTGGATATATATAGTTTTAAAACATTATGACTACTCGGAAATGTATGGGTCTTTTGTCTTTAGCATCCCTTATAACAGAGATTCTTCAAAATTGCATGAGGAGTTTCATGAGTTTAACTTATGATAAGAGCCTTCCTTAGGTTAACAAGTGTATGGTTGATAGCTAATGCTGAATCATTATATTTTGATATTTATGGATATTCAAGAGTGTATGATATTGAAACTCTAAATATGTATAGGTCAGGCAATTTGGAAATTTTGATCATCACAAATTATATTTGACTGTATTAAAAGCAGTAATATTAGATAAACATTAAGAAGATTACACAAACACTGTACTTTCAAATTCTGGTTTTACAAACATAAAAATTTAAATTACTATGGATTAATCATAATGACATAAAAGACAAGACAGACAAAATCAACAAAATGAATATTAAAATGCTCAGTCCTTAAGATTGAAAGCTTTTAAAGATTGAAAGCCTGAGAGTCTGAAAGCCTAAAAGTCTGAAAAAGTCTGAATCTCAAGATTTAATAAACATCTTGTATTTTTGAAGGAATGAAAGTCAGTATATGATTTTGCTTGTAAAACTCTTTTAAAAAATATAGGAGCACATTCAGTGACATATTATAGTAGGAGATTTTATACCTTATTCCTTACAAATAAAAAATATCACTCTGATATCCTTATCATGAAGTTTTTACTGTAGCAGAAATACATTAACCTTTAACCTGAAAAGTCAATATTGAGGTGTTAAGATATTCATGGACAACAATGGTATAGCAAAATTGTGTGTTGATCTTTAACCTAAAAATCAAAATATATGTAGCTTGTTTAATTAACCTATCCATGAAGTTTGGTGAATATTAACGAAACAATTAAATTTAACAGACATCCACATCTCTTTGACCTTTTGACTAAAAACCTAATAAGGTCATTTATTTACCTTTGTTTTACTTTGATTAGTATCTTATATGTTGGATATACATGTATAAGCAAGACAATCTAATCTGAGTAAAGAGAAAACCTGGAAAAGCTTTTATTCCTTTGTATGAACAAATTAATTGATGTCATGCAGTTATCTTAACCAAAATATCAGAACAATCTGATGACTCTTAAATAAAAAGTTCTCATTATACTAGTCAGAAACCATTAGTCTACCTACTAAAGACATAAAAAGGGAATGTCAACTCAACAAAGTAAGTAAGGTTCCTTTTCTTCAAAAAGTAAAATTCTGATGCATTGGGTGAGTGTTTGTTACTTTATGCCTATAAAGAAAAATATGTTATCCATTTTGAATGTATGGATTAAGAACTGTTCATATAATTGAATCAAACTTATTTCTTTCATGTCATTCTTAATGTCATAGTACCCATCATTCATAATATGTACAAGTCTCAATCCTAATAGATGAATCCACATTTTGTTTTTATTTCACATCACTTGGCGGCCATATTTGAGGGAAACTCAGAATTCTCTGTCCATGTTAATTTTCTGGTGTATACCTTCATCATTTGACATAACTCATTTGCTTTTTGTATTTTGATTGCCTAAATCAGAGCTATTCATACATAGAAAGAGGACTAAAAAATGAATACAGTGAATTTATGGCAATAATACCTAAATGTTTGATACATAAAGAGAAATATATTTTTCATTCTTTTTTACCTTTGGATTGACCCTGAATAGAGATACCATTTACTTTTTGGCAAGTGTAAACTATATACTGCATGACTAAACATGGTTTGTATATTGAAATATGAAATGGTTTCTTTAATGCTTAAATCATTATACTCCTACTGTCCTAGTGAGAATTATGCTCAATCAACTTTGTGAAATATTCCCAATTTCCAATGCTTCTTATTTACATTAAGTAACTGACTCAAATTAAATTGTTTGTTTTCTCATTTATTTAACAAGAAATAACATGTAGACAGTGAATATAATCATTTTTTAAAAACTGGTTAAAGTAATGTTTACAATTGTCTTAAAATGTTCATATGTAAGTTTATTTCATAAACCAATACCTTAAATGTATAGACTAAATGTACTTATAGATTCAATATATAGATTAACCCCTTATAAATAGTAAAAACTTTTTTTTGCTAAACCTGATTTTCTTGCCTATTCTCTCATACATTTTCCTAATTTGAGTTGATTTCTCAAATTATTGATTACATGAACAAACAAATTTAAGACAAAACCACAATATATGCTGAATGCCCTGAAATGAAATGGTTACATATGTAAGATGTGTAACACATCATGTACAACTTTTAAGTCTACAAGATTTTAAGCTAACCCTATTATACAATAAGACTACTTTTTTTTTCAAAAATATAAAAAAAAATCTCCACAAAAAAAAAAAAAGTATTTATGCAAAAGATGAATGTTATGCTACACTTTTAAAATACATTTTACATGAATCACATAAAGAACATAACAAATCTTTTCTTTGTGGTTGTTTTCCTTTGGAACATCTGTGAACAGATATTCTGTTTTGTCTTTTTGATACATAAAAAAGCGTCCAAAATCATTTGGAATTGTTATGTGTGTTAAACCCTGATACTCAGATTGAATAGAGATTTTTAAGAGTTTCTGGTGTATGCTCTACTTAGAATTTTTTAATAATGTAACAAAGATGAAACTCATAATTTGATTTTAAATCAGAAATGATAAAGTTATCAGGTTTCCACATGCTTTTCTGACAATTCATGTACATTTACTACTCTACTAGTATGTCTTTGGTAGGAAAAATTGAAATCAACAGTACTTAGCATTCCATATAAAGAAAAATGAAACATGTTAGAAATTGAAAGATATTTTTGTGTACCAATGCATTATATTATACAAGACAATCTCTTTCTTTCTGTGATGAAAATTGTCTCCTACATATAAAATGTAGATGAACTTATTTGGATGATGCCATTTTCACATGCTAATAAGAAACTAGTTCAACTAAACTAAAAAAAGACAATCATTAAATTTTACAGATAATAAAGGAAAATATCAAGATAGAAAGTCCAGGAATTGAAATAACTAGTTATCATCTAAAGATGTATATGTTTGAATTTATTTTAAATTCACAAGCAAATGATATGCTGACATTTAATCTTTCAAACTTAAAAACGTTCCATACTTGTGAATGAAGATCTTGAAATCTATAGGAGTCTACCCCATGCCTACATGTATCTATTTATGACTGCAGGTATGTAAATCACCATGAAATGTTTCAAGTCAGTAATATTATCTTGTAGGAAAATGATCCAAAAATCTATAGAAAATCTCCTATCCATTCTTTACTTAAGATGTGAATTTTGAAGGTTACAAATTATTGACAAAGTTAGTTATCTCAATAATCTCATGCTTTGACCCTGACAAAGTGTCCTATACAACTATTACTCTAAACACTATATGTGTAGTAAGTATAACATTTATGGAATGATAAAAATATTCTACATATAATCATAGATTATAGGACACTTGCATCTTTATGGGGGGTCTTATTGAGACCTATTAAATTCAAAATAGGACAAACACAAACAAAATGTATTTACAGTTCCAGGAAAGTAAAAAAATACACCAAACCTAGCTTCTGAATATCTATGTCATTTTTAGGGGGTTGTACAAATTAAAAATAAAGGATTTATAATAACCAGAATAACAACTGGAATATGATAAATAAACAGTAATAGTCATTTAAACACCCTTGAACATTGTACATTTGATTAACATTTCAATCCTTTCCTAAGAATTTGCACCTAATTTTTATAAAGTCTATAAGTTATCACACAATGTTTAAGTTATTGCATTACAGGATTCAAATCAGTAATCTCAGTTAGTAACTAACTTTTACCCAGGAGTAAATGATCCAAAAAATCTATAGAAATATCTTATTGATTCTTCATCTGTGTACTTATGATGTGAAGTTTGTAAGTTACAAATTATTGTCAAAGAAGTCATCTCAATAATCTGATGCTTTGACCTTGACAAAGTGTCCTAAACAACAAAGTGTATTCCTACAAACATTCTATATGTAATTAGTATATGAATATGATATGATAAAGATATTCAAGATATTATTAAACCACAGATTATGGGACACTTGCATCTTTATTGGGGGTATTAAGACCAATTTTAAATTCAAAATTAAAAAATGACACATACACAAACAAAATATATTTACCGTTCCAGGAAAGTCAAATAATAATATTAAATCCAGCATCTGAATATCTGTGTAATTTCTAGGGGGTTATAGAAATAAGATGAAAAATAAAAGGTTTAAATGTGTAATTCCCATACATAACAACAGTCTTCAATATGAATTGGTAAAAATAAAAGTCACATTCAGATACTTTGAGGTCTGTGAGAATTAATTTTTAAAGAGTTCATGCTATCAGAAAATCATATTTTCAATACAATTGTACTTGATTTGACTAGATCTCAGTTTAATAAATGGGTACATCTTATCCATAGTTAGTGTCTGACAGTAAAATGATACAATCCTGTTACTTTGTCATCCTGTAAACCACAATCTATGATAATACTGGTTAAATTAGTTGGAAATCATATTTATCTCTGTTCTTCTTAAATCCTCCATCCTGTTTGTTTTTCTTGTTTCAGTGTTCCAAGAGAGGATATTCAGTTAGTCTTTGCATATAATCTGATAGTCTTTCACCATTCTAAGAGTAGACATAGATCATTTCCATAACCTCTCACTAGAGAATCCCTTAGTTGAAAAAAAAAATTGTAATGTAATATAAGCTTGATGGAATTCTACATAAAATAAATGTATTGAAATCTCCTATTCATGCTTCATTTGTGTACTTATGATGTGAAGTTTTTAATTTACAAAATAATGTCAAAGAAGTCATCTCAATAATCTTATGCTTTGACCTTGACAAAGTGTCCTAAACAACAAAGTGTATTCATACAACCATTCTATATGTAATTAGTATGTACAATATGGTATGATAAAGATATTCAAGATACTATTAAACCACAGATTATGGGGCAATTAACATAACAAGCAAATGAACATTATTCATATAACAACAATGAGCAATATTATTTGATATAATTGTACAATGAAATGATCAATTTTAAAGTCTATGCATGATATAAGTATTTAAAGAGTTCATGACACAAGGTCAGAGCAAAGGTCATCACAAGTCAGGTCATCAGATTTTTGGGAAACGCAATGTCTAACACTTCACTGCACTCGTCATGGTCGCAATGATCCTCCGCTTGAAAAAATCCCAGACAATGGCGTTCTCCTAGGAAGTCGTCCAAGTTGAATAGAGTGGCACATTGTTTTAGTTGCTCCGAAAGCCAGATCACACTCAGCAAATCATGTACGATTGTTTGTAACAGCATACAGTAATGGAACGTCGAATCCTCAGGATTGAATTTCCTCACGAGACAACGATAAATTTCCTTTCCAAGGGTGACTTCAAAGAATCTCACTGTTTGTCCATTGTAATTAAGGTACCCATCATATTCCAAGTAAGTAAGGCTGCCAAGAAGTCCATCAGATAAGTCTCTATTGTGTCCCATCCTCGTTTCTACTGACGTCATGAAATAATGCGTGTAATTCTTGATTGTACTGAGAATTATCACAGTCAGAATCTCCAGCCGCTTCGTTCCACTTTAGGTTGATATATGCTGCAAAGTTGTCACACAGACAGTACGGAGAGGAATCGTGACGTAATATCGTGACGTCAAACTGAGTGCTGTAATTGCCTACATTCTGGATTTTGGGTACAATATTGGTGTCAGAGTCACTTAAGGGAGCTTGATTTACCAGTCCCGGGGTGGGAAATTCAATTGCCACTGTGTATACCATCAATGGGTTCAGGGAAAGCATCACCGGCGACATGTGCTATTACAGAAACAGGTTTTACCTTACCATGCATTACCTGCACCTTATTCAGGGGGATGGGGGGGGGGGACTTTTAAGATGTCACCGTCTTGTAAAACGTATTCTTGAAAGTAACCCCTACGAGAACCCCTAGCAGAGGGTCACCCCTCCTTTAGGGAAGAGAGCTTTTTTTTGTTGGGAGGAGCCATGGCTGCAACGAAACAAGGAAGATAACTTATGGTGTTGTTGTTATGGAAACCTGACGCAATCATATTACGTCACCGGAGTGGAATTTCCCATACTTTCTCTTTATGAATGAAAATAATGCATTCCGAGTAGACGTTCGGGAATTCTATACTATGTCAAATCAATTCTTGTATGAAATGTTGACTATCTTGTATGAAAGTGACTGAAATTATGCTTTTATTATGAATATTGACTCAAAATAATATAAGTTTCATACATGTTTCATAGAAGAAAATGAACTTTTCATTCAAAGTGACTGAAATTATGCTTTTAATATGAATATTGACTCAAAATAATATAAGTTTCATACATGTTTCATAGAAGAAAATGAACTTTTCATTCAGGAAATGAATTTGACTGAATTATGACGTCATGACACCTGTCAATCAAAGCAGACGACGGAATTTCGCTTTGTCATCATGTCAAATCAATTCTTGTATGAAATGTTGACTATCTTGTATGAAAGTGACTGAAATTATGCTTTTAATATAAATATTGACTCAAAATAATATAAGTTTCATACATGTTTCATAGAAGAAAATAAACTTTTCATTCAAAAGTTGATGACTCGTGTCAATCCATGACCGACTTGTTTTGACACCTCACAAGACACATGATTTTAGCCCACAAAACCAATGGAGAAGATACAAGGATTAATGGAGGAAGTCCAAACTGAACTCTTGGAGGACATTAAGGCTCATTATGAGAGTAACTTTTCCAGTATTTGTTTATTACAAAATCATGTATTCTAATAAAAAAAAAAGTTTTCACTTTCATTTGTTGTGCCTTAGACCATTTAAATTGACCTTATGGTCAAGATTGTGATATATACTGTGAGAAACAGAGAATTAGTTTCAAGAGATTGTAGATTTACCTGAATTTTTTTTTTAAATAAAAAAAAAATATTGAAAAAATAATTTGTACACACACTTATGACAAAATACATTCTTTTATCCACATAAAGTGTATGTGTATGTGTATGTGTTATTGTTTTGATGAAAAAAAAATAAATGTTAAAAATGTGTGTTTTAATGAGAATTTATTTTTTAAAAAAGTTAATGTTTTTAAAAAAAAAAAGTTTTAAAAATTATAAAAAAGTGACCTGGTGTTATAAACTTGAGAGAAACACAATGTTTCTTGTTTTTTACCCACAAAAAAAGGTACTCTTATTGAACAACCGTTTCTTTTTTTTTTTTTTTTTGACTATTAAAAAAGATCCTCTTTTTTCTAAGATACAATCGTTTCTTTGACTGTATTTTAGAAAAAAAAGAAAATCTTTTTTTTTCTAAGACACACACAATTCGTTTCTCTTTTCAACTGTATTTGAAAGCATCTTTTCGAAAAATTTGGTGGCTCTTAAAAGAGCCGTTGGGTATAAAACACTTTTTGTTTTTTTTTTTTGCTGATTTTGTTGATTTTTTGTTTGGTTTTTCGTTTATTTTGTTGATTTTTTTTGCTTTTTTTCAAATTTTGGTTTCAAGGTGAGGGGTGGTAGGTCCCTAGGCCGTCAGCAGCTCCTGGACTAACTGTCCTACCGATGGGTGATCTTCTTCTTCATCGGAAGAACTGTCAGTATCTTCCCTCCGGAATTCTGCCCTCTGTGAGGTGGGGACCAGGAGACGATTATGGTTCCTGCAGAGGGGGCAGGGCAGGTTTTCCTCGATTATCCTGGCTGTGCACAGCATACAGGTAGGTCTTTGAATACATCGGCTGCAACAAAAGTTGTTGCGCTCCCCCTCCGAAAGACACAAAGAACAGAATATGTCCTGGGTGGGGACACGAAAGCCCCAGGTGGGAATTCTTCCTTCGTTCCGGGCTCTTGTCTGCGTACGAGTGGTTCTGGGTGGTGAGGTCCTTGATCTACTTCTCACTCTTGTATAGGGGTGTGCCCTCGAACGACGGTTGAACAGCTCTGTGTTTACCTGGGCCTGGAAGAAATTATATCTGCTCAACTCCTCTCCCGTGTCAATTCTTCTGACAATCACCACTGTCTCTATCGCAATCCCCGGGATGAGCCGGTAAACTTCTTGAAAGTTCTGTGACATCTTTCTTCTTCTTTTTTATTTTCCACTTCTTTTAACTTAACCAACCAAATCAGCCACGAAGGAATGATACTGAAACCACGGAGGGGCTGTATTTATACACATTAGCAGACGATAGTTCAATCGCGGCAAAACATCAACAAATCAATCACGTGATTAAATGTGATTGGCTAACACAAAAAAATCGATTTTGGTCATGTGATCAAAAACAGCTCCATCACAGTGACAAAGCAAAATTGAAGTGGGGAAACGCCGAACCCGAGTGTATCTATGACGTCATATAATAAACATAACAGTGATATTTACATGATTTGTTATTTCTTAAAAACTAAAGAAAAAAAAATTTCTTAACTGTAAAATTCTCCTCTAAAATAGTATTTTGTATATGATATTCATTGCATCCAAGGGGGTGGGGTCTAGTAATTCGTAGATTTTTTGATTGAGGTTTTGGCATTAAAAAAAAGTCACTGATTTTTTCTTAACCTATGTGAAATTTCCAGGTATTTCATTCTGTATTGAAATACATACTTTTTTTTTTTTCTTTTCATTGCATCTATGTATTATCACAGTAAAAAATTATTATTATTATTTTTTATTCTCATGTTTATACCCCACGTAGGTAAAACGTATTTTTTTTTGCACACGGTCCCTAAGTATTACCTGTATAGTTAGCATAAAAAAACGTAGGTGTATCGTATATGTTTTGCACACGGCCCTAAACAAACTTGAATCGCTGCCAAGTATTTACCTGTGTAGTCAGCATTAAAAAAAACGTAGGTAAAACGTATTTTTGCACACGGCACTTTACAGGTGATGTAACAGGTATATAAAGCCTAGGTAAAAAAGGTGCACACGGCCCCCACACCAGGTATATAAAGCAAAAAACTGTAAAATTTGATAATCATTCTGCGTGAGCAAGGAACACAGGTGAAAAAGAAATAGAAGCAATGATGAATACTTCAGAAAATTCCCAGTATTATGTGACACCTGAAGGATATGTAGGAGCTCCCATGACAGAGATAATAAAGGATGCAGTGGAATTGGATTTGAATTTGGACATGATTAATTTTCATGAGGACATAAATAAAGAAGATATGAGCATTTTAAACACCACTTTGGACGGAATTGTGAACATGCTATCTGCTCTGGATAACAAACTGAATCATCTGAACACCAAGATGAATGATGTGGATAACAAAGTAAATAAATTGAACACCAAGGTGAGTGATCTTGAAAACAAGATGGATAAACTGAAATGTCACAACAGCAGTGGATTTTGTTACATTAGTGGCCTATTATCCCCAATCACAAGGTCATTAACAGGAAAGACAACAAAAATGAGAGAAGAAGGAGGAAACACTGACCAGAAAAAAGAAGAAGGACCAGGCGGATCAGGAGAGAGTAAGAAACAGATGGATCCATGCTATGTATCGGTAAAAGACATAGAAAAAAAAAACCTAGGGAAACCAAAAGGAAACTACCCCTGACCAGTGAGAAGGCCCAGAAGAAGAAAAAGAAAATGTAATTGTACGTATTTTTTCAATGTGAATAAAACCAGAAGTCTCTGTCGACACTGTAGCTCTACTGGTTTGTACTTATCAAAAACCACTGCACTATTTTATGTATCTTTGTGTAGTCTACTTGTGTGCCAACTTATTTTGAAATCAAACTAAAACTGTAGAAGGAGTAGCGTTTTAAAAGAATTTCACAGAAAATTCTATTTTTAGTAACCATGGTAACACAGTTCATCGAAATCAAAAACCGATGCACTATTCTATGTATCTTAGTGTAGTCTACTTGTGTGCCAAGTTAAATTGAAATCAGACCAAAACTGTAGAATGAGTAGCATTTTAAAGGAATTTCACAGAAAATTCTATTTTTAGTAACCATGGCAACACCGTTCATCGAAATCAAAAACCGATGCACTATTTTATGTATCTTTGTGTAGTCTACTTGTGTGCCAACTTATTTTGAAATCAAACTAAAACTGTAGAATGAGTAGCATTTTAAAAAAATTTCACAGAAAATTCTATTTTTAGTAACCATGGTAACACAGTTCATCGAAATCAAAAACCAATGCACTATTCTATGTATCTTAGTGTAGTCTACTTGTGTGCCAAGTTAAATTGAAATCAGACCAAAACTGTAGAATGAGTAGCGTTTTAAAGGAATTTCATAGAAAACTCTATTTTTAGTAACCATGGCAACACCGTTCATCGAAATCAAAAACCGATGCACTATTCTATGTATCTTAGTGTAGTCTACATGTGTGCCAAGTTATATTGTAATCAGACCAAAACTGTAGAAGGAGTAGCGTTTTAAAAGGAATTTCACAGAAAATTCTATTTTTAGTTACCATGGCAACACCGTTCATCGAAATCAAAAACCGATGCACTATTCTATGTATCTTAGTGTAGTCTACTTGTGTGCCACGTTATATTGAAATCAGACCAAAACTGTAGAAAGAGTAGCATTTTAAAGGAATTTCACAGAAAATTCTATTTTTAGTAACCATGGCAACACCGTTCATCGAAATCAAAAACCGATGCACTATTCTTTGTATCTTAGTGTAGTCTACTTGTGTGCCAAGTTATACTGAAATCAGACCAAAACTGTAGAAGGAGTAGCGTTTTTAACAAATTTCACAGAAAATTCTATTTTTAGTAACCATGGCAACACCGTTCATAGAAATTAAAAACCGATGCACTATTATATGTATCTTAGTGTAGTCTACTTGTGTGCCAAGTAATACTGAAATCAGACTCAAACTGTAGGAGGAGTAGCGTTTTGAAAAATTGTTTACAGACAGACAGACAGACGGACGGACGCCGGACGCATTCCTATCGCATAAGCTCTTCCGGTCTCTGACCAGTAGAGCTAAAAATGAAAAATCAAAATCTGTCTTTTGTGTTATTGTTTTTTCAGTAAAAAAATCCAGTTTGAACCGGTTATAGGGCTGTCTAGACTGTGAAGCGTGACGTCATAATGACATTCTTGAAATGTTTTTTTTTTTTTTTTTTTGCACACGGCCCTCAGTTTTTTTCACAAGGGACTTTATAGAGGATGCAAACATGGATAAAAAAGAAAAAGTAGGTAAAACGTATTTTTGCACACGGCCCTGTTTTTTGCACACGGTTCTTTACAGGCGATGCAAACAGGTATAAAAACGCAGGTAAAACGTATTGATTCTTGTTATAATCTGTCTTGTGTGTGTTATTTCTTATTGTTTTCAGTAAAAAACCAGGTTGTTATTGTTTTCAGAAAATCCAGTTTGAACCGGTTTAGGCTGTCTAGACTGTGAAGCGTGACGTCATAATGACATTCTTGAAATGCTTTGCACACGGCGCATTTACCTGTGCAGCTAGCATAAACAAAACGTAGTACCCACGTACCAATGTAAAAAAAAAACACAATGTAAACACCCTGTATTTAGGGGATAGGATAGGTTAGGGTTAAAAAGGGGTTAGGGTTAGTTAGGGCTAAGGGGGATAGGGTTAGTTTGGGCTTGGGGGTTAGGGGGTTAGGGTTAGTTAGGGCTAGGGGGTTAGGGTTAGGGGAAAAGGGGTTAGGGTTAGGGTTAGTTAGGGCTAAGGGGGGATAGGGTTAGTTAGGGTTAGGGTTAGTTAGGGCTAGGGGGTTAGGGTTAGAGGGGTTAAGGTTAGGACTGCACTCAGTTGATCCACCTATCCCCTTAACCAATCAAAACTGATCACGTGATTTCTCTCAGCCAATCAGAATGCGGTCCTAGCGGGACCCCTTATACTACTTACACATAGGTGCGGATCCAGGAATTTTTTCAAGGGGAGGGTAAAAAAAAAGTAAATTTTACTTGGATTAATATATATATACATTTTAAAACTTTGCAAATTCCAAGGGGGACTAAACACCCAAAACCACCTTCCCTCTTACTCGCTCGGTTCGGATCCTGGTATGGAATTTCCTGAGGCCACCCCTCCGGCTTCTCACCTTTCCATACGTTCTTTCCTAATATACACAAGATAAATGCATGCATGTATACAAAAAATAAAACCCTCCTTTAATTTTCTTATTTCATGTTCAACAAAATGATAAATAAAAAGTTGTTTGTTATTAATAATACATTTCAGGATTTAAATTAATGCACCTTTTACAATGCCCCTAACTATCAAAGGCAATAGCCTTTGAAGTACAGCTTCTGGCGTTTCCCTTGTTTGAAGGGAAAGCATCTGCCTCCAATCTTCTGGGATTGAGGTAGGAACTTGATATTCTGTGAATGGTATAAAGATAAAAATATGGGTAAAATAAACAAAGTGTGCACGTGATAAAAGTTAACAAGAACTTCAAAACTGAAAGTCATACAGGGCTTCACTAAAGACTGTTTAAAGGACCAAGAAGACAAAAATACATATAGAAAAAAATAATATGACCCTTGAATTCAAAAACAGGCTCATATAGACAAGTTTTATTTGTAATAATTGAAAATGTGTAAAAAAAAAAAAAAAAAAACTGTCCTAGTTATCAGGCAAGAAAAAAGTGTCAAGGATTAACATTAGTTACTTGGGAATGGACCTACTGTAAAGACCTTAAACTGGACACTCATCTAGAAATGTAGGTCAGATCAAGTATCCGAAGCAAATCTAGTAGTGCTTATCTCTAGATGCATCATTCATTCAATTTTGGTTCGGGTAGGGCTTCTAGTTACTTTTGAATAGACCTGTTCCAAAAACTTGAACCAGGACGCAGATGCCAACCCCAATGACGGGGTATAAGATATATCATGATGTTCTCATGAATAATAGTAATTTACACATTATAGTACAGTACTTTTGTTCAATATTTAAATTTACATTGAAAACTGTCTTAATTATTGTGTCACAACAAAAGTGTTATGACAGAAGAATGATAGAAAGATTGAGGGATAGGTTGAAGAACAGACAGTGATTCCTATAAGGCTCAAGCATTTTCATGTGGGGATCTAATCTACAGCTGAGATAAACAAATGAATATGAAATGGATCCCTAAGAAATAATACATAACTGTATCAACACATACCCTTTGCTGACAAAAGCATATCAGCATCGTGTTCCATACTGACAGAGTTCATCTTCTCGGCAAAGATGTGGGATGAATCCCTGAGCCATGGTGACACTCAAAAATGTCCAAATATTAATGTCATAATAAATTAAAGAAACTTTCAAACGATATAAAATTCAATAAAAACACATTAGAATATGCATGAGGGATATAAAATTTAAACAAAACACATTATACATTTATTGACTGAGTTCGAGGGCAACATGCGTTTTGTTTGACGGTCGACAAAATGCATTTTGCCCGAATACTCTCTTAATAAATGTTTTGTTATACCTTTCAGTTTATTTATTTTTTTACAAACATGTATTTTGTACTGTCTTTCGTGATGTAGCAACAGGGCCGTCACTTATGAACACTAATAAAAGCTCCGCCCATTCTGTGACGTAATCGGTTTAACATCTCCCTCAGCAGTCCAACATCTCACTCAGCGGTCCAACATCTATTTTTCATGCCCGCTCAGCAAAGCATTAGAAATGTTAGACTTTTTTCATATAGGAACAAATTTTTAAAGGTAAATTATAGAATATGAATTACTTTTATAAAGGCAATATGCTACTTGTTGTAATTGGTGTATAACTTCCCTTAATTAAACAGTTATATAGCCTTATCATCTGCTTACAATAAAGTGCATTGAAATGGTAAAATTCTGCGTATTTATTTAACGTTTTGAGCTTTTTAAAAAAAAAATGTTAAATGTCATCTCATGACATCCTATTTTTTCACGTAGGAAAAACAAAAGTTAAATGGTTCATTGGAAAACCTAAAAAACAGATATTTTATAAATTTAATAATATAATAAACTATCAAATCAAAAGTTCACATAAACACAGAGTAAATGCATGTCTGACCGACAAGTGTCCAACTTCAGTAAACATTATGTACATATTCATTGCAATACCTGTCTTACAGAAGTGGGGTCTATAAATCTACCTTTTTAGTTGATAGTTTAAATGTAATTCATGTTGCTAGTTGCAGAGAGTTGGGTGTCCTAGATAGCAAGATATGTTTGTAAAACACTTATGCCCTTCTTCCCCCAAATTGAAATTTTTCTAAGTCCAAAACGGCATAACTCTGTCAAAATGGCGCGATTGTACCCAAATCACAATCCAAGATATTTATCTATTAAATCTGTATATCAAATATCATCTCAGTGTATGCAAACTCTGCAAAGAAAATGAAAGGAAACTGCAAATAATTGGTATTTTTTCTAAGTCCAAGGGGCATACCTCTGTCAAAAATGGTGCAATTATTCTAAAAAAAAATCTTGACCTACATATTCATCTGATAAATCTATACGCTAAATTTCATTTCAGTATGTGCAATGGTCGCACGTAAACTGCAAATAATTAAATTTTCTAAGTCCAAGGGGCAAAACTCTGTCAAAAATGGCGCGATTGTATCCAGAACATAGCTTGATCTAGATATTCATGTAGTATATCAGTATACCAAATTTCATTTCAGTAGGGGCACCGGTTGTTAAGAAAATGAACCGATACTGCAAATAATTGGAAATTTTTTTCAGTCCAAGGGACATAACTCTGTCAAAACTCTGTCCATATAACACAAGTTTTTCAATGTCATAAAAAATAAATTTATATAAATGACAAATAACAAGATATTTATCTTGAAGAAAAAAATGTAAAGCAAATATTATCAAATTTAACATGTTGAGGATAAATAAATAACAAAGATACACTGTATTTAATTCAAATTATAAATCTGTAAACATGGAAAAACACAGTATTACTTAAGAATACTTTTTTTCAGTTTGTGGAGTACATGTACAATTTAGTTTAATAGTTAATCAACATATAGAAACTTCTAAGTGGGTTATATAGGCCTACAGTTGCACATCCCTGATCTGTACCGTTTCATAGCCGCCATTTTATTTACAATAACAACGAGGTAGTTATATTCCCAGTTATTGGGATTTAACCGAACTGAAAAATCACGGTTACTGATCTAAAGTGAAGAATGCGCATGCGCTCTGCGAACTGAAAAAATCCCGGTTACTGATCGAAAGTGAAGAATGCGCATGCGCTAATGCAACACCGCAGTCGATATTATCGTCATGGCTGATTCCTCTAAGAACAACACGGTTCAGACAAGAGATACGCCCAAATTTGTATGGAAATTGTTTTATTCTCATTCATATCGTACATATTCACATTTTCAACCTTTTTTTTCCTACTCTATTAGTATTTTTTTTACCATCATAACTTAAAAACTAATGCATTTCCAAGAATTTCATCTTACAACTGAGGAAATTCGAAATGTGCAATGAACTTGTGCTTTTCAAGTTAGAATATTTGAATGAAAAGTAACAAATCCTCGAAAATACCTATTGTATCCTATACTTCAAACCCATCATAACTTGAACCTTTCTATAACCAATGATTAATGATATTCGCATTGTTTTAAGCTTTTAACGTTTGAAAACGGACAGATCTAGTACAATCTCTTGATTTAGCTCTGTGGCTAACTGTTATATAGCTTAATATCGCTATTTTACTACACTTAATTATTAAAGGTGTAATTTTCACAGTATGTACAAAACAGCGCACCTTGGTCAGTGATCACCTCTAGTACAATCTCTTGTACTAGAAATAGACCGTTTCACGATAACTGCTGTACTGCTCTTTTGCAGGGCAAAATGATATAGTTTGGTGAAATATGACGAAAAAGTAATTGTTTAAAATACGTCATTTAATTATCTATCAACAAAAACTTCGCCAAACGTTATTATTTTGCCCTGCAAAAGTGAAGTACCGCAGTTACCGTGAAGGGGCTAATCCACAGTCCTGACCTAAAATTTTAGAAATAAAAAAAACAATAGTATAAAAATAATTTGTTCTCTAAATAATATGTTGACAGTGCGAACGTCATTCCGAACGCAGATATTTATTTTGTTATAATTTAGATCAGGCTCGTCAAACTGTAGGTGACATTTAGTGCGTCTAGACTCTGACGTCACACATGACGTCGTATATAAGTCACATTTCCAAAAAGAAGCCTGAACAGTGATGAAAGTAAAGGAAGAACGTTCCGTTTACAATTTATCTTCAATCTTTATCCATTAAATTAGGACGTGTTTACTGTTCGTTGAACTTTTGCTGCTATTCTCTCAAGAAAGTAGCTTTAACAAGTTATGCATTGTGGGTCCAAATTACTGCGTCGAAAAAATCCATCGAATGAAAGTGCAATAGTCCTATTTTCTCTTCGGACAGACTTTGCTTTAAGAGCTCACAGTTACGAGCGTCACTTTGCCACGAACATGTTTCTGAAGAAAAAAAAATTACTTAGAGAAGTGAAAATTTTTCTTTTTACAACAGAAAAAAATACCTATTTAATATCAGAAACTGTGTCATGACAATGTTTTTGGGACTTAAGTTAAAATACTAGGATGGAATTTTATGCAAAATATACATACATATCACAAATATTTCAAAAATCACTCTTAAATTCCTCTTAATATTTGGGTTTTTTTCCCATGATAGTTTCACAGAAAAGTATAAATTCAAGGTGTGAAATTAAAAACACTCAGTACTGTTGTTGTCTCAACCATGGGTAACACCCCTAGTAAAGAAATGAGTAAAGGAATGAGTAAAATTCAGTTTGGAGAGAGGGTTCATTTAGAGAAAGATGTAGACAGAGATATACCAATTCAAATACATGATGATGGGACTATTGAGATCATTTCTCAAGAAGAATATAACCCATTGTGTCCAGAAAAGAGTGATCCTAATGATGCGAAAGATTACATTGAATATAGTCATTTATTACCCATAGAGGGTGAGGGTAACCTGGATTACCCTGAAAGACCCTTGACTAGAGAAGAAGCCAAGTTTATAGATGATAAGAAAAAAGAGATGTCAGAAAAAAGATTGACAAAGACCCTGGATTTTAAACCCACAGAGGAGAAGAGTCCACAAATAATGAAAGAAGTCCAAACTCATCTCTCGGAAGATATTAAGGCTCATTATCATAACAAACATAAAGAAAATACTGGCAATGGTTATATTGCTAAGTTTAAAATAGACAGATTTTGAGTCGCCAAAAATTGGATATTTGATTTAACTGGGTGCAGACAGGAAGATGTAGATCAAATCATTGGAAGTGATTATCAATACTTGATCTTACAAAAAGAAAGGCATCCAGAAACTGGAAAACTTCATCATGTGAGAGGATTCATTCAAATGAAATACAGCTGTCATGAGAGATACATGTACAAAAAGATTCATGGGTTAACTTGTTTTGATATGTCTCACAGCACCCAGAATTGGAAAGAACCTTTTATAGACAAGGTGACTATGAAGAATATGGGGTTCTTAAATCTGAGGCGAGAAACAGAGAATTAGTTCCAAGAGATTGTAGATTTACCTGAATTTAAAAAAAAACCCAAACAAATATTGAAAACAATTTGTACACACTTACGACAAAAACAGGTGTACATTCTTCATTCACATAAAGTGTATGTGTATGTATGTGTTATTGATTGATGAAAAAAAAAATGTCTGTTTGATGTGAATTTATTTAAAAAAGGGACTCTGTGTTTTTCATATTTATTATTATTATTATTATTATTAAAAAATTTAAAGTTAAAAACAAATTTATAAGTTAAAAAAAAATTATTTTAAAAAAAGTGACCTGGTGTTATAACTTGAGAGAGAGACACACACACAATGTTTCTTTTTGACTGTATATGAAGGTACTCGTTTTTTTTTGACTGTATAAGAAGGTAATCTTTTTCTAAGATACAATGTTTCGTTTTTGACTGTATTTTAAAAAAAAAAGATAATCTTTTCTAAGACACAATCGTTTCTTTGACTGTATTTTAAAAAAAAAAAAGATCAAGGGTAGTCCAAGTCTGGTGGGGGGGGTATCAAGGGCCGTGGTGGTCTGAGCCCTCGGACCCCGCGGGTAGCTACATTCCTCGGCATAGGGGGCCTTGGTTCCCTTCGCCGACACAAAGGGCAGCAGCCTAAGGGTGGGGTCTGGAGGACCAGCACCTCCGAGCACCGGTAACAGGCGGGCCTGTTCCGGCGCTCGCAACAAACGTACTTAGAGGGCTGATCTTCCTCCAGGCATATCGTGCAATGGTTGGTGGTCTGTGGCAGCTGGATCCCCCAGACTGGCACGGGACCCCTGGGGACGGGCGAACTGGATGGGGGTGCTGGTGATTCCTCGTCCTGGGACTGGCTCGGCGTCCAGCTTTCGTTAACGGGGGGCTCCCAATCCGAGTCACTATCCCATACTGCTCCGGCCGCACCCTGCCGACTTTGGTTCGGGGACCAGGTGGGGGTAGGCGGTCTTCGAGGGGGGGGGGGGACGGGCTCCTCGGGCTGATGATCGGAGGGGGTGAAGGGTTCCGGTACCTCTCCGGGCTCGATAAAGGAGATCCCTCATCTGTATCTTCTTCTTCTTGTGCCCTTCGGTAGGGGGTAGGCTGCTGTCTCTGTCTTCTCTGTTGTCTTCTTTCCCTCTCATCTCTGGGCAGACCCAGGGTGGCAATGGACCATCTTGTAATTGGTCGCTACATCTCTGACAATCCACACCGCTTCTACATACACACCGTCGACTAGAAAATATCTAGGTAAATCTCCCTGCTGAGCCATCGTACCGCATACAAAGATACTAACGAATGACGCCGACTGCTGGAGAGCGTCTGTATTTATGCACAATAGCAGACGATAGTCCAATATCGCGGCAAAACATCAACAATCCATCATGTGATCAAATGTGATTGGCTAAAACAAAAAAATCGCTTTTGGAAAACAGCGCCACAACAGTGACAAAGTGAAATTGAGGGGAAACCCCGAACCCGAGTGTATAAAAGATGACGTCATACAATAACATAACAGTGATGTAGTATTACATGATTTTTATTTTATTTCTTAAAAACTAAACAAAAACTTTCTAACTGTGAAATTTTTCCTCAGAAATCGTATTTCGATCTGATATTAATTGCATCAAAGGGCTTCATATTTATTATTACTATTATTTAAAAAAAATTAAAGTTAAAAGAAAATTTATTTTTAAAAAAGTGACCTGGTGTTATAACTTGACAGATACACACGTTTCTTTTTTTGACTGTATAAGGTACTCTTTTCTTTTTGACTGTATAAAAAAGATCATCTTTCGTTTCTTTGACTGTATTTTGAAAAAAAAAAGATCATTTTTTCTAAGACACACACAATTCGTTTCTTAGTTCCCGACTGTTTAAGTAGGCATCTTTTCTAAACAATTGGGCGGCCCTAAAAAGGGCCTTTTTTGGTATTTTTGGTTTTTAAAATTTTTTTGTTTTTTTTTTAATTTTGTTGTCAAGGCGGGAGTGGTGGTAGATCCCTAATCGGCCAGGAGCTGCTGGACCATTACGCCTATGTTTTGGTCATCTTCCTCATCACTGGAACTCTCTTCCCTGTGGAATTCTGCCCTCCTGGATAAGGGAACCAAAAGCCGGTGTTGGTTACGGCAGAGGGGGCACGGCATTCCCTGCTCGATCACCCGAGCCGTACATAAGAGGCAGGAGGGCCTCTGTATGCATCTCGAAACAGCAATAGTTGTTCACCTCATCCTCCTGCATGCATAGGGAACAAAAAATGGTCTGCGTTGGGACCCGGAAGCCCCAGGTGGGAATTCTCCCTTGATTCCTGGCCATTCTCTGTGGGAGAGCAGGTCTAGGCGGTGGTGGGGGGCGGCGATCTGGATGGTGGTCGTCTTGAAGTTCTCCTTTGTCTTTTCCTGGTAAAGGGTGCGCCCTCCTGGTCGTACTCTGTGCCTCTGTGTTCAACTGTATCCTGACCATATTAAATCTCGATATTTCCTCCCTAGTGTCTAGTCTCCTGACAATGACATGATGTTCAAAGCAATCCCGGGGATCATAAAAAGCTCTTCATTAAATAAGGTTTCCATCTCTTCTCCACTTCTTTCTTCTAAACCAACAAATCAGCCACGAAGGAATGATACTGAGCGCTCGGAGGGTCTGTATTTATTCACAATAGCAGACGATAGTCCAATATCTCGGCAAAACATCAACAATCCATCATGTGATCAAATGTGATTGGCTAAAACAAAAAAAATCGCTTTTGGAAAACAGCGCCACCACAGTGACAAAGTGAAATTGAGGGGAAACCCCGAACCCGAATGTATAAAAGATGACGTCATACAATAACATAACAGTGATGTAGTATTACATGATTTTTATTTTATTTCTTAAAAACTAAACAAAAACTTTCCAACTGTAAAATTTTTCCTCAGAAATCGTATTTCGATCTGATATTAATTGCATCCAAGGGCTTCATATTTATTATTACTATTATTTTAAAGAATTTAAAGTTAAAAAAAAATTATTTTAAAAAAAGTGACCTGTTGTTATAACTTGACAGATACACACGTTTCTTTTTAACTTTTGACTGTATAAGGTACACTTTTCTTTTTGACTGTATAAAAAAGATCATCTTTTTTTATCTAATATACAATCGTTTCTCTGACTGTATTTTGAAAAAAAAAGATCATCTTTTTTCTAAGACACACACAATTCGTTTCTTAGTTCCCGACTGTTTAAGTAGGCATCTTTTCTAAACAATTGGGCGGCCCTTAAAAGGGCCTTTTTTGGTATTTTTGGTTTTTTAAATTTTTTTGTTTTTTTTTTTAATTTTGTTGTCAAGGCGGGAGTGGTGGTAGATCCCTAAGCGGCCAGGAGCTGCTGAACCATGGCCCCCTATGTTTTGGTCATCTTCCTCATCACTGGAACTCTCTTCCCTGTGGAATTCTGCCCTCCTGGATAAGGGAACCAAAAGCCGGTGTTGGTTACGGCAGAGGGGGCACGGCATTCCCTGCTCGATCACCCGAGCCGTACATACGAGGCAGGAGGGCCTCTGTATGCATCTCGAACAGCAATAGTTGTTCACCTCATCCTCCTGCATGCATAGGGAACAAAAAATGGTCTGCGTTGGGACCCGGAAGCCCCAGGTGGGAATTCTCCCTTGATTCCTGGCCATTCTCTGTGGGAGAGCAGGTCTAGGCGGTGGTGGGGGGCGGCGATCTGGATGGTGGTCGTCTTGAAGTTCTCCTTTGTCTTTTCCTGGTAAAGGGTTCGCCCTCCTGGTCGTACTCTGTGCCTCTGTGTTCAACTGTATCCTGACCATATTAAATCTCGATATTTCCTCCCTAGTGTCTAGTCTCCTGACAATGACATGATGTTCAATAGCAATCCCGGGGATCATAAAAAGCTCTTCATTAAATAAGGTTTCCATCTCTTTTCCACTTCTTTCTTCTAAAGCAACAAATCAGCCACGAATGAATGATACCGAGCGCTCGGAAGGTCTGTATTTATTCACAATAGCAGACGATAGTCCAGCATCGCGGCAAAACATCAACAATCCATAATGTGATCAAATGTGATTGGCTAAAACAAAAACATCGCTTTTGGAAAACAGCGCCACCACAGTGACAAAGCGAAATTGAGGGGAAACCCCGAACCCGAGTGTATAAAAGATGACGTCATACAATAACATAACAGTGATATTTAAATGATTTTTATTTTATTTCTTAAAAACTAAACAAAAGCTTTCTTAACTGTAAAATTTTCCTCTGAAATCGTATTTAGATCCGCTATTAATTGCATCCAGGGGGACTTATCCGGTCTTTCAGGGGGTAGGAATTCGTAGATTTTGATTTTGAGGTTGGTATTAAAAGTCACTTATTTTCCTAACCTGTGAAATTTTCACCCATTTCATTCCGTATTGAATACATACTTTTTTTCCCATCACATCTATGTCCTGCAACAGTAAAATCAATTTTACTTTTCTTCTCATTTATACCCCCTCGTAGAAAACAAGATAATCTCAACCAGTTAATCTTGCATCTTAATGCTAGATTTTACACTCCTTACTTGCTTACTTTTGATTTTTTCCTCGAGTATAATCTAATTATGTAAGAGTGTTTTTAATTTTTTTTCCCAGCGTAATCTTCTCGACTCTTTATCTTCATCAATTGCTTTCTCACAATCTCTTTTGCGCAGCTCCTAATGATATAGAATATTTATCTTGAAAATCTTTTTTATAATGTTGACTTCTTACTCGTTCAGTCGACACAAACTTTTTCCTTCATTAAAATGCAAGTAAATGAACATAAATTCCAAGCATATTTCAAAAAGTTTTCCCAAACAAACTTACCTGACAATGCACTGTTAGGATTCGTATTCATGGGTTTCATGGGTTTACCTAACCATGTTGATTTTCAAATATAAATAGCACGGCCTTAGGAACCGGTGGTTATATATAGTATATTATAGAAAACAGCTTCTTTATGCGGATGCGCTCCGGGTTCGTTCGGGGTCAGCCCGAGCGAACCCAGAAAGCCAACCCGGGGTGCGCTCCCTGTTAGGTTGTGTCCGGTGTACTTTGTTTACTTAATATCCAGAGGTAGATCAGAGTGACAAATAGAAAATGCATTTCCACTTTATTATCACCAGTTGTGCACCCCACCCTACAGGAACCACTGACCCTGGGACCACATATTTCAAAATTTTGGCGATCTCAATAGTTGATTAACACCAAAGAGCAGATTTCAAAGCATTAATTAATTTTTTAGACAAAGCAACCCCGCCCCGGTAGCCTTAAATTGACGATTTTGAAAGAGACACCTTTCTTAATCATAAATATGTAATTAGATCATTGACGCATTAACTAGGAGAAGATTTTCAAAGACTTCATGCTTTTCCACTAAATAATCACTAGAAACCTGCTCTAACACTAAATCCCCTGACCCAGGGGCCATGAAAGTCACAAATTCAAATTGGGAAGAAGCATCCTTTCTCATCATAACTATGCACATAGTTCATTGATTTTTTACTCAGGAACAGAGAAGATTTTTAAAGTCAGAGTTAATGTACTTTCACTTTATAATCAATACATCCCGCCCTAACACCAGAACTCCTGGGTACATAAAATTCACAATTTTGGAAGAGACACGTATCCCTTGCTCATTTTAACAAAGTACCAGGTATTCAGCTTGTTTGGATAATATGCAAGGACGGAGAAGATTTTTAAAGAAATAATGAATTTTCAATAAATACAGACCTGCCTACCCTTCCGCCTTTGGCGTAATTACCACAAAATTACGCTATTACGCCACTTAAATTAATTTTACGCTTTTGATATTATTTCTAAAAATCATTTAACAATGACTAAATTTTAAAAGAGTTAAAGTACGACCTGCTGGAATGAAATGAAGTTCTAATAAAAGTAATCAATAGAGGACAGTTTCGATAACGTACGTAATATACCCAGTAGTTACATTATATATGTAAACTGGTATGGCGAAGATTCGAAAAACGAGAAGGCACTACATACATTAGCTATTAAATGATACTGCAATAAGTACAGCCATTTCTATGCTCAATTTAGTTTACTTTCAAATTGGTTAGAACAAGACAGAGGAATGTGAGTGTTAAAAAGATAAAGTATAATGTTATAATATACGATTTGTGTAAACATGCAAACGCAAGCCTTCAATTAAGTTATCTGATACAAATTGACCGATTGCCTCATTAAGGGTGTACGGTTGAATTGAGTTTGATATAGGAAACTAGTATTTTACAACACTTTTTTGCAAATAAATGATTCGAAAAAGAAAAGTTTAAGCCAGTTTTGTTTAGTAAGGTACAATTTCGGTTGTTTTGAAAGAAACAAAGTATTATAGTCAAAATAGGAACAAACTAAAAAAGGATTGATTACGCTTACACCTCTGAAATTCCACCAAAAATTTACTGAAATTGCACCCTCGCAATGAAAAGGGTAGGCAGGTCTGTAAATAATCTATTTAGCCCCGCCCTAGCACTAGAACCCCTGATCCTGGAGCCATGAATTTCACAATTTTAGTAGATTGATTGTATATTGTTTAACGTCCCTCTTGAGAATTTTTCACTCATATGGAGACGTCACCGTATGCCGGTGAAGGGCTTCAAATTTAGACCTATACTCGGCACTCAGGGCCATTGAGCAGTGAGGGTTCTTTATCGTGCCAGCGCCTACCGTGACACGGGACCTACGTTTTAAAGGTCATATCCGAAAGACCCGTGACTTTCACTTCTAGTGCCAACAGTTTGACTGCTCTAAAACCCAAGAGTGAAGAAGATTTTTAAAGATTGCATTGATTTTAGCCCCACCCACTCCAGGCCCCAGGGGGGGGGGGGGGGCAGGGACCATGAAATCACAATTTTTCCCCCGAGGAGAAGTTGTAAATGTGAGAGGTTTATAATGAGACCACGGCGCCAATAATGACAGATATGGGACAAATTTTGATCAAATAAGCATTTTTAAGCCTTTGGCTTCAGGTGAACTAAACATTTTATTATAATTCAATTTAATTTTGAAATACCTTTTACATAATTCATTGAACTGATGCCCTTTCATTTTTCTTCTTGGTATTTATTGTTGCGATATCAAAAATGTCAGGGTTAACAAACTTATCAATCTGCTCCTGACTGATGTCATCTGTTGTGTCCATTATCTGTTGTTATTAGGTAATGACAAAATAAATGAAGATACTGATAATTGGAACATATTTTATCCAGAGGTATCTGTCGATACTGAAACTGTAGTGGTTTGTATTTAAACTAAAGCAATGAAATAGGAAATGAGCAGTTTGGACTTTAAACTTTTCAACAGGTACAATAAATACTACAAATATTTTATTAAATTTTGTTTGAATAATTATCTTACGGTAGAGGAATCGCTGAGGGAAATCAGTCCATCTTCCTTCTGGCTGAATTTTCTTATAAAAATCGATTTCTGTACGGATTCCTTGAATTTGTCAATCAGTTTTTCTGGAGGAAAACATCATGTACTTCACTGTAGTTAGTTGACTTTGCTAGAACTCCTGTCACACCTTACCTCTGGCCAGTGGATGTAGTTCTGATGTCTGTCTGTTCCAGTATGAATTTTTTTTGCATTGCTCCGTTTATATCCTGTAATGTAAACATATTGTAGTACAAGAGTTCCATGGGCCTTATACGTCACCTAAGTATCCCGTAACTGCTTTCCAACAATTGAATTAAGATGTGTTTTAAACGAGATCGACGCCAGGAAAATCAAAATTTTGATAGGGGCACCATTGAAGCTTAGTTATCATAATTATACACTTAGCATGCTTACTTTGGTTACTTAATATCCAGAGGTATATCAGAGCAACAAAGAGAAAATGCATTTCCACTTTGTAGCCATTTGCGCACCCCATCGAACATGAAATACTGACCCTAGGGCCACATATTTAAAAATTCTGGAAGTGTTATGAATTGTAATTCATCATAAATTGTTGATTAATATGAAAGTGCATTTCTCAAAGTATTAATTTAGGGTTTGTCACTCTTGAAATTTGTTTAATCAAGGATTTTTTGAGAAGTATATTTTGGAATACTACTCATATAGAGTAACTCGAAATCGCAGAGAAAATAGGGGGTCAGCTTCAACCATAAGTGCTTTGTGCCAAATTCGGTGAAGCGGTTGCTAAGAAGAAGCTGAAAATGTTCAAATGTGAAAAAACGACGGACAAAAACAGATACCAACAGGTAATTTAAGTATACTCGGAGGATTGATCGATTATAATTGTTTAACGCCAAGCCGGCAATATTTCAGCCATATTTTGGCGATACTCAGAGGAATTTACTATCCAAAGAGACAAATTATGTTTAAATACTAGTATAATTTGAAATTACATGTACTTGTAAAGCATGAACAAACACTAGTTTATTTATGCACAGGAAAAAATTTTGTGATTCATCCGCTTTCAAGGAGCAGCTTTTTTAGGTCAGCAGATGTAAAGCAGTAAGAATGAAAATAATGATCTATAGCGTTATGTACTTTTCCATTGTTCAAAGTAGGGCTCTAAACATTGCCATTCTGTCAGTGTGAATTTTTTTCTCTCTGCTTAATTTCCTTCTTATATCTCTTAGATCTCCTCTTGTTTCTGCTCACATGTGCTAACTTCTGCTGACTGTGTTCGTTGCATTTTCCTTTGACTTGTACATGATAATGAAGCTGAACTAGATGAACTATTCTCTCTTAATCTGATTCATGCCTTCTCTTACTAGAAAGGGGTTGCATTTCTTCAAAAGATTTACCTGTAAATGTAAAAGCACTAGACAGGAGACGCCTTGGAGTAACTGCATGGTTATGCCCAGGATATCCTCCATGTCATTGAAGAATGAAAAGTCTTTCTTGCCATTTCTTAAAATGAAATACACATACTACTTTCACTACTGGACTGAAAAAGTGCTGAGAATCCCAAATTTTACTGATAATGTTTGATAATTCCTGATACGGTGCTGTTCTTGCTGATAATTACTGATATTTACTGTTATTGTTACTGTTGTTGCTGATAAGTTTAGTTGTTGCTGATAAATACTGATAATTACTGTCGTCTTTTACTGTGGAGTCTGATAAATACTGTTGAGGTACTGTCGCTGCTGAGAATTACTTTATCAGTAAAATTTGGGATTCTCAGCACTTTTTTCGTCCAGTAGTGTTTGTGCTATTAATGAGAATTGCATTTCTCAATGATACTTCATGATAAATTTTAACAATTCCTACATTTCAGCTACATATCAGACTAGCCATTATGGTCCTAAGTCTTATCCTTTGATCCTAACGCTTTCGCAGAAATTTCAAACAAAGCCAACGATTGTTCTTAAGTACGAAAAAAATGGTCAGGGTTAGGTCTTCCACCAACCACTCACTTGCATCTCCATGTATCTATAACCTTGTTCTTTCAGCTTCCCCGAGATTTTTGACCAAAGAGCTACTTTTCTTAGTTTACAATTTTCAATGGCACTTTTCTCGTTCTTATACTCGGACAGTAATGAAAGTGTTTGGGATTTTGACCAAATCAGATGGCGGTAACCTAAACTCAGGTGAATAAATACAGGAAGTGGAGAGGTTCGAATGAGAGGTCCAGAATAGGATGACTGATAGAAAGTACGGAACAAATTTAGAACAATAGTCACAATAAATATAAAATAATTTACAAGACATATACACAGTACAACGCCGTAAATATGAAATGATGAAAGCGGCATATCATTGTAATTTATGAAATTATGCCAATTTATTTACCAAAAGAGCCAATCATCTGCTTTTACAAGTTTTTCTTTTAATTCTTTTTCAATGTTATTCATGGCTACAATTAAAAATCATTTATTACACACTTAATTTGTTCCAAAGAATACCGTATATTTTATTTATTCATCTTCATGAATAAATTCAATTCTAAGTAACAAAAAGAAAATTAAGAAAATGTTTCTTTAAGGAGATAAAAGTTTTTAATAAAATAAAATGATGTTATGTTTGCTACAAATGTCATTACAAAACAATATGCTATTACCAAAACACAAATATGCGTAAGCAGCGTTTCGAGAATGACTGTTGCTGTAATGACAAAAATACTTTTTTTTAAATGATATGTGGGGCAAATAAATTATGTAATGGCGGGCATCATGGTTTGAAGCAACCAGTTATGCACAGGATTTCTTTAAAGGTTTGAAATAAATAAACGTTCAACACAATGTATCATTCGGTAAATACGTGGAATTAATATATGGTCAATTTTACTAACATTTATCGAATATATTTTAAAGATGCTTACCTCAGCAGCACCAGCACCATTCTCTTTATAAAAAGTCCCATATTGGAATTCTCTTGAAAGTTTATCTGCCTATGTCTTCCTTGTTGAGTTTTAACCCCTTTTAGCGTGTAAATTATTTGTTCTTGCTTTCCAATTCCGCTTATCAAAACCTGAATAATCTCTTTTTTCCCCAAAGTCACCAGGAAAGATTTGTATAACACTTGTGACAACCAACACGAGGAGCATGCGACTTATATCTACAACACCTGCAAGCGGCTGGTATGTAACAAGACACACAGAGCAGAGCTGCTCGAAAAATAGACGATAAATTAAACAAACTTGAGTCTAACCTGACAATCATAAACATCTCTTTAAATGGTGGAATCTGAATCCCAGTTTTGCCAAAATTGCCCAATTTCTTTCCGTATCAAAATATTTTCAATTCATTACATTGTAATTACACTGTTCAAACAGTATACTTTCAATGGTTAAAATTTCTGATGTTATCCATGCAAATAACCTATCTAACTAAGGGAGAATTACATTTTACATATCTCCCTCTAACTTAACTTTCAGCTGAGGATTGTTTTCCCTATCTTACCCCATCTATTTCAGGAACAGAGTAAAAAAATTCCTATAAATAAAAGCTGAGGTACAAACAACAAACAAATCGTATAAATTCATCTCTATCTACCTTTCAGTTTTTAGCTCACCTGAGCCGAAGGCTCAAGTGAGCTTTTCTGATCACATTGTGTCCGTCGTCCGTCCGTCTGTAAACTTCTCACATTTTCGACTTCTTCTCAAGAACCACTGGGCCAATTTTGACCAAACTTGGTACAAAGCATGCGAGGGTGAAGGGGAATTTAAAATTGTTATAATGAAGGGCCAAATCCCTTCACAAGGGGAGATAATCAAGAAAAGACAAAAATAGGGTGGGGTCATTAAAAAATCTTCTCAAGAACCACTGGGCCAGAAAAGCTGAAACTTATGTGGAAGCATCCTGGGGTAGTGTAGATTCTAAATTGTTCAAATCATGACCCCTGGGGATTGGGCGGGGCCACAATGGGGAATCAAAGTTTTACATAGAAATATATAGGAAAAATCTTTAAAAATCTTCTTCTCAAGAACCATTGGGCCAGAAAAGCTGAAACTTATGTGTAAGCCTTGTTGGGTAGTGTAGATTCTAAATTGTTCAAATCATGACCCCTCAGGGATTGGGCGGGGCCACAATGGGGAATCAAAGTTTTACATAGAAATATATAGGAAAAATCTTTAAAAATCTTCTTCTCAAGAACCACTGGGCCAGGAAAGCTGAAACTTATGTGGAAGCATCCTGGGGTAGTGTAGATTTCAAACTGTCTAAATTATGATCAGTGGAGTAGGGTGGGGTAGCAATATGTATTACAAGGGGGAAATCTAGTAAAGAACAGAATGGTCAATGCTTCTCAGGTGAGCGATGTGGCCCATGGGCCTCTTGTTCTTAAGTCTAATTTCTGAGGTTAAAAAAAACATTGGACCAGGTATGTGGGGACACGTGTTCGTGTTTGTAGAATGTTTTGTAATAATACAGATAAAATTTTATATTTCTTGGTGTCTTGTAAATTCATGGTGTCTCTCCATACCTGGAATACAGCAAACATTAAGCCCCGAAAAAAACGTGACACACAGTTACCATTTAAGATGATAAATTTATGACAGATTTTTCTTGACTGTTTTACAAAGAGAAACCAAATCTGAAGAAGACTTGAACCAACCTCAGCAGAGATAAACTTGGAGACATTGACAGGTCAAAGCTGATGGAGTAAATGACCCCGGATCACCTTTCCTTTGATGAGTCTGCGGAAGATTACAGACAAATTTTTTTTTCACTTCAAATGGTTGCCACATTTGTATGATTAAATAATATCACAGATTATATAAACCATATAATATGTAATGTTTTATCATTACCCATCACCTATTTATACTGAACATGACAGTCTGTAAGTTTTCTGTTCAATCAAATGATGTGTTACAACCAAAACTAAATTATTTCAGAATAAGCAAAGACAATCTTAGGATTATGTTACTGCTAAAGTAGCAGACAGTCCCGAGGTGACTGTAAACATTCTCAAGGCTAGTGCTACAGTTGCCTCTAGTGCTCCACTTACATGTACACCGATTCCTCTCAAGGGTCTAGATGCACATAGGAAAGGTTGGAGTTGCTCCGTATTGTGCAAACAAGTAAAGTTGCCCAAACCATTTGTCTTAAAACCCCTCATCAACAGGGAATCTCCTTCATTGACTCGAAAATGCAAACTGGCACTATAAATCAAATTGTAGGCACTAGTTGTTCAATGATCTTTTTACTTAAAAAAAATATTGAGATTTTGATATTTGCCACTGGTGTTTGATCTTTTACTACTTTAATAATTTTTCCAATATCAAACTATAAATAGTTTATTAAACATGACGTTTTTCATATTACTATGTATTTGTGTGTCCATTCTTATACACTAAATTGACTATGGATTTTTCCCGATCATCTCAAGAAGGATATGGAGATAACGAACAGTATTCAGTCTCAAGGAGCACATGGCGGGTGTGACCGGTCGGCAGGGGATGCTATCTCCTCCATGACACCTTAGCCCACTCCGATATTTTCGATATCCGTGTTTGCTCTGCTCCTATTTTGTACTTTTTAAAGGACATTTGATTCTAATACTGTTCGTTATCTCCATATGTTTCACGTGTAACAGACTTTTGCGCTTTCGCTTTAAATCATATAAAACATTGAACAATCAAATGGTTTAATTGTCTAACATGGTATGTTTTTTAACCAGTTTGAAGTGACTGGTAGCTTTCACTTGAGATGTTGCAAATCCATGCACACATCTTTAAAACTGTTCAAATCAATTCTTATAAACAATTTTTCAAGTACAAATTCATAACTTGGACCACTATACTTTGAAAAATTAGTTCTTTTAAAAGATGAAAGCATTGATCAACATTTAAAAAAAAAATAGCATCATTTATTTTTTGTGAGCGGTCTATTTACATTTTGCTGTCTTGAAGTTTCCTGTAACCTTGCAATATCTTCTGATGAAGCAGTCTGTGTGTTTTCAGATTGCCTTACTAGTCAAGAACTTGTCAACACCTATACCTGATTGTCAGAAATGTGGAGAGGGCATATGCCTGCAGTCTAATCAATTGATGTATTTATTACATAATAAAATATGTTAAATCCAATCAAAAACCTGATTGTAAACTTCAAGTGAGTAACTCTAACTTGTATTCAATTTGTCTTTTCTCTTTACTATGTTCAGACATAGAGTGTAAATCAAAATTTAAACCCTATTTTCGAATACGATCTACTTGATGACTTTGCTAGGTGAAAGGAGCTCATCATCATCGTCAGCATTTGGATACAAACATTTAAGAGCTACAAGCCCAAAATTTTCAAAATGCTGTTGCCTTAAAAATCCAAAAGACTATACTCCTTGCCATCCTCGTCAATATTAATCTCCAGAATCAATCTCATCACTTTCTTTGGAGGAATAGACGCAAGAGCCTTCATCTGATTTCTGAATGGATTATAGTTCAATGAGAAATCAGCGCACAAACACAAGATATACAACTGCAATATATTTCCTTTTTTCTTTTCAGCCAGGTTTCTCCAAGAACCTGAATCTATCATTCTTATGTCATTATTGAAAGACCTCCTTCATAATCTGTGGTGAATGTTTTCCTTTGATATGGCCTGCCAATATCTGGGACTGCAAAACAAATTCCTTCTTCTTCTAGCCATATAAATTTTATTCGAGCATTTCCTTATGTGATTAATTGATTGTATCTTGTCAATCTTCCCTCTCGAGAATTTTTCACTTATATAAAAACGCACTCTTATGTGATATTTAATACTTAAAAAAAAACTCATTTTCTGCAGTCTAGACATACCTGGACTTTCTGTGGAGGATTGTCAAAATAATTTTGCAGTTCTTTTCTGCTTTACAATGGGGCTTGAGTTCTCAATATTCATATTTCACATAAATCTTTTGTTTTATGATATAAAAGAATCATGATTTTGTCTCGTTTTGTGGCTCTGAAATTCAATTTGAATTTTTAAATATACTTTAAAGTGATATGTTATTAACAGCCTTCATATAAACTGCCACTATATTGCCTGACTTGACTGTTCAGTTGTTGCACTGCCTCTCCCAACATTGTTGACTGCGTACTGTGTAGTATCTCTATCTGCTTTATAGCGACGTGTTTTTACTACGTTAACAAATAATATATTCAGAACTAAAATATTTCATGTACAGTTAATTCTCGATAAACCGCCACCTTTTGTAATTTAGAAATCATGGCAGTATAACGAATTTGGCGATGAATTGAATTTCCCATCTTTTAGGAAACAAGTAGAGTTACCGTTCTTAGAAATACCATAAAGTGTTTCTATTCTTGTAAGTACATGTACATGTATATAATTAAAACATATTTCTAAATTTTAAAATACTTTAAGTATCTTTTTATGTACAATTCCGTAAAACAAAATGTGCAGTTATGAAATAAAGACAAGTACATGTGCATCTATGTACATGTATTTAAATCGGCACATCTAATTTTGAAAAAAAAAACATGCTGGCTCGATCGCCGTGATATATTGCTGACAGTACGTAAAATGGTTTCTTAAATAAATTTATTGTTTATTGTTTATGGCATCGTTGTTAGTGAAACGTTCACAATTTATACCGTATAATTATTTTTAAGCAAACTTTGCATTGTTTAAAGCAGAGATCATCAAAATAATATCATATTCGGCGTACTTTCACAACTACCCTTTCGTGGCGAAGACTAAATGATTTCTTAAACAAAACAACAGAACAACATCATTGTAACAGTTCATATTAAAATCTTTTGTTCATTTAATTCTAATTTAATTATTTAATTGCGTGTACCTTGACTGGCTTTGCATGCTTTACTACAGGGATAGAGTCAACCAATTAGCCGCGCTTCACTGACCGCACGCACCTGTGGCGGTATATCGAGATAATTGACACTTAAAAATGGACGTTTGTTGTTAAAACAGGGTGGCGGATGGCGGTATGCGAATTTGGCGTTATAAAGAGAATTTTATATAGCAGGAAAAACGTTCTTGGGAAATCATGGCGGTATTGCGAAAATGGCGATGAATCGAATGGCGATAATTCGAGAATTGACTGTACTGTAATTGCTGGATGCCGATGTGAGAGGAACAATTTTAAGTGCAAATGCTGTACCAAAAAAAAAGACCAAGAGACCAAAAAAAAAATCAACAAAGATATCTGCAAGTATTTACAGAAGAATTGCCGAGGATCTGCTTTAGGCAATTCGATAATCTGTAACAGATGCAGACACAAATACACAAATGATAGGAAGAAACGCCCTTATCAACAGTCCATGATCGCCCGGCCTAGGAGAGCAATTAAGACACAAGTATGCCCAACTTCAAAAAGTCCTCCATCTGTCATTTACCAAATGCATCAACTGTAAAAAGTCATGTATTAGTGTATAGTGCTTCATCTGCAAAAAGACCATAATACTTAGACCAGCTCACTTTTGATCTCCGTCTTAATTTTACCAGAGGGCTATATAGTGGAAAGGTGAGACCAAGATCTAAAGTGGGCCCGTCTTTCTTTTATGACCCAGGACATGACCCAAATTGGTTGTAGTGTCTTCAGCATGTTGGCTCCCTGTTTTTATTAGGTCACCTGAGTACCAGGTGACCTATTGCTATCCGCTTTTTGTCTTCGTGTGTTGTGTGTTAACATTTGAACATTTTCAGCTTGTTCTCGAAACCACTAACAAATTTCAACCAAATTTAATATTAAGCATCTCTGGGTGAAGGGGGAACAAAAATTGTGAATTTTATGGTCCCCGCCCCTCTGGGGCCTAAAGGGTGGGGCCAAAACCACTAAAATTATTGCGATCTTTAAATCTTTTCTTTACTCCTACACATCAAGCAGGCAAACTGTTGGCATGAATGTAATAAGCATTGAGTGGTCTACCAAAATTGTGAAATTCATGGCCCCAGGGTCAGGGGTTATAGTGCTAGGGTGGGGATATATAGATCATATAGTGAAAATGCATGATTTCTTTGAAATTCTTCTCTGCTCCTGGGTATTAAATAAACTAACCAAGTACATAGTTATAATGAGCAAGAGTGTCTCTACCAAACTTGTGAATTTTATGACCCCAGGGTCAGGGGTTCTGGTGTTAGAATGGGGCTCTCTTGGTTATATAGTGAAAAAAGCATGATTTCTTTGAAAATCTTCTTCTCTACTTCTGGGTATTAAAAAACTAACTAAGTACATAGTTATGAATGTTATTGGTGTGCAAAAACGGATCGTAGAACAGGTGAAATTTCAGTGGGGCAATTTGCAGCAAGGAGCCAAGATTTTAGTGAAAGCCGCTTAGTGCCGATGAAGAGAAAATCATCGAGATGATGAAAGATCGTCTCAATTTCAGTAGCATAGTATGTGGCTTCGAGTCATATGTGCCGGCATTTGCAGGTACGCATTTTTTAATCATTAAAGAAAAAAAATTAAAATTATATTAAATCAAATTATAGTTTAATCAATGGAAACCAGCCTACTTGTACTGTTTGTTTACATTGTCGTCTCAAGATGACGACGTCACAAACCATTCACAACACGTGCAATAACATAAATTATGTAGTGTTATAATAACATTATTCTGTTGTTTTGAATATATCTTTATTATCGGCCGCCAGGAGGCGGTCGGTGTTTGAAGTCGCTATGCGTTTTTGCGAAGTTAAACAATTTAAATAAAAAAAATTTAACATTAATATAATAGTATATTAAAAAGAGCGTCTAAATATTTAACAAGAACGCACAATAAACATAAAATTAAAATTTTTTTAATAAAGAATGAGGTAAATATTTCATCCAATCCTGATTGAGAAACTCTGACATGTTTGAGGTGTACAAAATTAGGACATGTGTTGGGCATAGTCTAAAGCAAAGACCGCGTTACGTATATTGCATAATTTTACTTTCTCTATTTTAACAATATTTGTTGTACGTATTTATTTAACAATGACGTGTACACATGTGCATACAATGTATATAAACATTTTCCAAATATGGTTAAATGTTACTTCATCAAAAGACCTAGCTGGCTACAGAATATTACAAGATTTTGGCTCTAGCACACGAGGATAATGCACGTTTTACAATGTGCGGAGATAATTTTCCCGCTACAACTCAAAGAAACTAAAGAGTTTTTCTGGCCCAGTGGTTTTTGAGAAGAAGATTTTCAAAGATTTTTCCTATATATGTACTAAAATTTTGATTCCCCCATTGTGGCCCCGCCCTTCCCGGGGGTCATGATTTGAACAATTTAGAATCTACACTACCCCAGGATGCTTCCACATAAGTTTCAGCTTTTCTGTCCCAGTGGTTCTTGAGATTTTCAAAGATTTTTCCTATATAATTCTATGTAAAACTTTGATTCCCCATTGTGGCCCCACCCCTTCCCCCAGGGGTCTTGATTTGAACAATTTAGAATCTACACTATACCAGGATGCTTCTATATAAGTTTCAAGCTTTCTGGCCCAGTGGTTCTTGAGAAGAAGATTTTTTAATGACCCCACCCTATTTTTGTCTTTTCTTGATTATCTCCCCTTGTGAGGAGACTTGGCCCTTCATTTTAACAATTTAAATTCCCCTTAACCCAAAGATGCTTCGTATCAATTTGGTCAAAATTGGTTCAGTGGTTTTTGAGAAGAAGTCGAAAATGTGAAAAGTTTACAGACGGACAGACAGACGGACAACGAGAAAATGTGATCAGAAAAGCTCACTTGAGCCTTCAGCTCAGGTGAGCTAAAAATATTAATTCACCATATTCAGATCCGTGTGGTGCCCTAACAAACCCGCGTATTTTTGAACAAGTTTTTTTTTTCTCCGAGAGGAATGCGCCCATCTATTAAATTAATATTGATGATTGAATATACAATTATGGACTCTTTGATGTTGAATATGGTTTGTTTTTCACCAGAATTATATCAATATTGGCCGCGACGAGTAAAATATTGACACTTGTCAAGGTTATCGTAAGCCTTTTTATCAGAGTCTCTGTAAGTCATTTCAGGTTTCTGTCATGTTCTGCCTTGTTTTCACCATGAACAATAATGTTGTCAGAGATCGAGGCATGATGTAACGTTAGCCTTCATAATTACATTGAAGCATTGTTGCATCACAGGCTGGATTATTTAAAGTAGCTTTCACAAGATGAAACACATCCTTTAAGCCTGGCTTAATGGTGGCTTATAGGTCCTTAATGGTGGTTTAATGGTTGTCTTTAAGTCACCATTAAGTTACCATTAAGCACCTTTAAGCAACATTTACACCACCATTAAGTTACAATTAAGCCAACTCAAAGTCCTTAACGGTGTTAAATGTAGCTTAATGGTGGCTTAAATGTCCTTAATGGTAACTTTTAGACCACCATTAAGTGACCATTAAGCTACCATTAAGCTGACTTACAGGTGCTTAATGTCCAACTTCATCAAGCTACCATTAAGTCACATTAGTCAGTCGATAATATTGTTTATATGGGTGAAAAATTATTTTTATAGTGATTTGTTACCAATATTATAAATGTAGAGTTCGCACATATCTTGATTTGGTAAAAATAATGAAAAAGAACGAGATTCAAAATTCATAAATAAAAAAAACAAAAAAAACGCCACAGTCGGGGCGCGATCCCATGACCTTAAACACCCAATTTTATGTTAACGCCCCAAAATCTACCTGGTTCAAGATCAATAATTTACCGCCTGTCAATCATTAAAAAAAACAATAGCTTCTGATTTTTTTACAGGGGAGCTACCCCCGCTACCTGAACGGTTTTTGTCCTTTTAAAACGATTGCC
>NW_026939813.1:0-9543 GCF_032062105.1 Saccostrea cuccullata | reverse complement strand
GTAAGTAGTACATTGTAAATCAATTTTATGTGATTTCTTCTTCTGAATAACTCACTCCCAGTTTGAGATTTATAAACTTATCAAAATCCCATCTGAGTTTTAAACCATGTACGTATACCGGGTACGTATTGAATATTCAATCACTATATTGCATGTACATGATAAATAATAAACTGTTTTTTAATTCAGTATTTGCGCCATAGAGGCAGCAGTTGTAAGCTACGTGGTACAAATTAATGTGTACCGACATGATGATAAGAACTGCTCTCCATACTAATTGCCTTCTATTATTAGAAATGCACGTATCGCAGCATTACACTAAAATAGCCGAAAGAGAGTCAGGGACTTCCAGTTTCATATTTTTAGAATAACAAGTAGAGTTATCTATCTTGCTTATATAGTGGCGCTGGAACCAGAACGGAAGTAAATTTACGGTGACAGAAAAGCGCTTTGCGCTGCGCTTAGCGCTTTAAAAATCAGAGCAGAGCAAACACAGACCTCTAAAACATCATAGGTGGAATCAGGTGCCATGGAGGAGTGAACATCCCCTGCTGACCGGTCACACCCTCCATGTGCTTCTTGTCATGAAAGGAAAGTTCAATAATTCAGTTTGTAAATAACTGCTTAACAATTAGTTTAAAAAACGTCAGTAAACATTAAACTTTATATCTTTTCATCTAATTTTTTTTTCAGACATAATGAGCAACTTTGTAAGATTAGAAAAAAAAGTTCAGACAATGGTTATGCTTGATATATCTAAAGTTTCAGCATTAACTATTCCTCAGTTCAATAAAATGACAGAAAGCAAGCACCTTTGTGTCTTTTATTGAGCATTTTAATTATCCGGGTTGGTAAATATTGATGTTTTACATCATGAATAAATATCATCTGTTCAATAATTCAATGTGTCTCAGTAACACTGGGTCTACACATCCACTGCCTTTTGTTTTCTTCCTGTTCTGTCCCGCTGCCTCTTCATTTCACACAGTCCTCCACCTTTAGTTCACTACCCCCTCCCTTTCTAATCAGTCATCTTCTTTATTCCCCTACCCCTTAGTTCATTCTTTTCACTTTACCTTTAAGTCCTTCTTTTAATGCCCTTCCCACTTAGTCTTTTTCTTTAAACCCCTAAAACAACAGTCCCCTTTACTTTCCCCTCCCCTCAGTCCTTTCTTCATTTCTTCCTCAGTCCTACTCACCTCCCTCCAATCAATCTTCCTTTCCACTTCACTCTCAGTCTTTCTATTTACACCCCTCCCTCTAAATCAGTCCTCCTCCTCACACACCCCTCCCCCGAAATCAGTCCTCCTCCTCACACACCCCTCCCCCTAAATCAGTCTTCTTCCTCACTTCCCCCACCCCCCGTATCCTCGACATCAGAATCCTGCGATTCTTTGGTTTCTTTGGCTTTCTTTATCTTTGCCATCAGCTCTGTTTGAAATGAAAAGTAAAACATATCAATTAGATATATCAAACAGATCAACTTTTTCATATCACATAACAGTAAGACAAAACTAGAAACTCTTGTTGCTACAGCAACAAAGAAGGTCTTCCGTTCACCTCTATTTATCTGTATGAATGAGCTTTTATCTATGTTAAAAAGGCATTTAATATTTTAAATGATTTCAGGAAAACAAACGGCCGGAGATGTAACTTACCAAGATTCGATTCTCGACGTTACTTTAGACAATTATAGTGTACTGTCTGAATTACATTTACAAAAATCATTTTTTATATTTATTTATCACTTTCTGTGACGACCGGAAGTGACAGTGAACGCATTTTACTGTATATCTGTTGCCCTTTCTTCATGGTATATTATTCATACATGTATAAGTTTAGTGTTTTGATCTGTTACAGTTTAAGAGATATCGTAATGTTATAAAAAAAAAATCACGTGACAGGAAGTAAGTTTTTGAAAAGATATTTGACGTTACTCTATACATTTTAGTGTGAATAACATGCCCTAAAATCATTTCAAATGCTCTTTTTATGAAAAAATATTTATGGGATAGTATGATACTAAATTTATGCAGTTTTTCTCTCATAACCGGAAGTAGTCGTGTTTGTTTCCAGTGGTACTGACATATTTCAAAACTACAAATAAGATGCTAAAATGTATTACTAAGAAAGATTCCATAAAAAATGAAATTTTTGAATTATTTGTTCACTTCCTGTGACAAACGGAAGTGACGGCTGACAATGGAAACCCAAATGGGTTTGCTTACTCGTCAAGGTCTATCACTCGTATAAGTTTGGTGTCTTAATCTTTTACCATTTACGAGATCTAGCTATGATAACTTCTCATTTTGAGGACAGGAAATCACGCAACCGGAAGTGAATTTTACAAAGATGTTTGACTTTAATGTAGACAGTTGCAGTCTGATAAACATATCCAAAAATCATTACAAATACTTTATCTATAAAAAGTATTTATGGGAAAGAAAAATACTCAAATTATGCAGTTTTTCTCTAATAACCGGAAGTTGTCGTTTTTGCTCCCGGTTGCTGGCATATTTCGATACTACAAATAAGATGCTATAATGTGATGCAAAAAAGTTTTCATTTATTTAAGAAAAACTTGAATTTTTCGATTTCTTTGATCACTTCCTGTGACGACCGGAAGTGACGTTGGACAATTTTATTCCAACTGGTTTTGCCTACTTATCAAGATCTACCACTTATTAAAATTTGGTGTCTTAATCTTTTACCATTTACGAGATCTAGCTATGAAAACTTTTCATTTTGAGGACAGGAAATTGCGCGACCGGAAGTGAATTTTACTAAGATATTTGAAGTTACTGTAGACAGTTGCAGTCTGAATAACATATCCAAAAATCATTACAAATACATTCACTATAAAAAAATATTTATGGGAAAGAAAAATACTCAAATTTTGCAGTTTTTTTCTAATAACCGGAAGTTGTCGTTTTTGTTTCCGGTGGGACTGACATATTTCGGAACTACAAATAAGATGCTATAAGATGTTGCAAAAAACTTTCAAAAAAGAAAAAGTTGAATTTTACGATTTCTTTGATCACTTCCTGTGACGACCGGAAGTAACAGCGGACAATCTTAACCCAATTGGTTTTGCATACTTATCAAGATCTATTACTAATATAAGTTTGGTGTCTTAATCTCTAACCGTTTCTGAGATATGACTCGGACAAAACTTTTTTGAAATCAAAGTACTGAAAGTACTGAAAAGCGGTTAGCATGCTTTCATCGAATATGTACAGTGTACAATAACAAAAAATGCATTGAATGATGATATTAAAGTAGGCATGCATATCTTTTTTCCAGTGTCATCAGCGAAGAAGCAGACACACTGAATTTTGTAGTACTTAACTAAATGGTATAACCAATAACATCCCAGACTGATGTCACAAATGTTTGTTTCAAAATACAGGAAGTTCAATTTCAAAAATTTCTCTCTAATTGTCTCCATTGGTGGCGTCCAAAAGTGCTCAGAACGAAAAAAAAATTATGTTGAAGTTGCAAATTTAATTGGCTTTCATGCTCTATTGATTCTGAAATTAGGTAACTGTAAAGGCTACTATAGCAAACAACTCAAAAAGAAAATAAAATGATAATTCAAATTCTTTAGATTAATTGATTTGGAGTACAGTACATCGATCTTTAGCTGGCTAGTCTGAGAAAAACGGATGGACGAGCAGAGAATTAATTAATTTCAGAGCTTCAGTTTCGTAGGCTCACTGCGGGTCAGCAGGTGTGACCTGTAATTGGGGATGCTTACTTCTCCTAGGCACCGGAACTTTCAAGGATCCGTTTTTCTTTTGAGACCGATCACTGTTCATTCTGTATTTTGATACAGATACTGAGTACATCTGTTTATTAATATTATGAACTATTTCTCTCACAGGAAGAAAGACAAGTAAACAAGATAATAAAGTTTTAAGAAATGTACATTATTGACTTTTCATACAATTAAATGTTCGAATAAGTAAATGGTATATGACAATTATTTAAAAAAGAGTCTTGCACGATATGTATAAACGAATATATACTGAGTATTTGGCAAATATTTTTCATGAAATATTGTAAAAAAAAAAAAACAACAAAAAACAAAAAAAAAAAAAAAAAACAAAAAAAACACCGTGTGAAAAGGAAAGTTGTTGTTTAATTTATCAGTACTAGTATTTTAAAAATTCAAAGGTTCACTAAAAGTCAGTGTATAACAAACAATTTAATTATCAATTGCAAGAATTACCTAGGTATCATTGTCACTTTCTTCAATATGTCGCATAAGCAATACATTGTTTTGTTTTTGTTTTTTACTAAAAACAAGTATGCGAATTTCTATCAATATGTCTGTAAGCATCTGTATTTTAATTTTTATTTCTTCTCAAAGGCTCAAAATGATAATTAACAAATTGGACAAATTCAAATTTAAAAAGTATTTTTACAACTTATACCTTGCATAGGAATTTAGCAAACTTTCAAAAATAATCATTCATTAGATATAATTTTCAATTTGTGCTTATCGTCAAGATTTTTCATGCCTCTTTTTTCTGTGCATATTTTATATCGGCTGATTTTTAGAAAAGGATCGAATGCCGATTAAATTTTTTTCTCCAATTTTTTAAAATTAATTTTAGTATTTTCAGGCTCCCATTATTTTTTTTTTAAATAAAAATGTGATCGTTTAAAATCGTTTGTAATAATTAGACTGAGTACAGAATTTATCCCTGGAAACAAAGCTTTTATCATCTTTTAAATAATTTCAATTGAGAAAAAAAGAAGAAAACAAACGTTTCATTATGGAAGTAATCCAAAACTGTACAACTTACAGATGTATTCAGTATTTTTATATAAAGGCTTTCTTCGTGTACTAGTATTACTTAAGTTAATTAAAGGGATGCCTTAATATTTTGGAAAATGAAACTCGATCGAGAGATTCTCCGATGTTTTGCAGTCGGTAATAACCTTCAACCCCTTTAGCCAGTAATTAACCCATCCTCCCTGTGCCCAGTAGCATAATTCGGTCAAATATTTATTGTTCATGAGGGGTGCCTTATTATTAATCACAGGCACCTGAATTTTTATCAGCAAGTCTCTAAATTAGCCAAATATCGAAACATTCTAGCCCTTCTATATATAAATACACAAGGTGTCCAACGCCATTTTGACCACCTGTTCGATTCAGGCTTCACTTTAACACATAAATCGGAAATGCCTATTGGTTTTCGTGTAGCATTGGGTTCAAATATGATATTTCTCGCTATACATTTCTTCCTAAAGTTTAAATCTAACGCGTTGATAATGTTATCAGCTAAACTTCATGCTGACTTCGAATTTCGTCACAGGGCCCGATCGCCATCAGCTGATGTCACGGAAATTTAATCTCGACACCAAATGCTCCTATATATATAAACTTTTTTTAATACAACAATTATAAATTTATTTCATTGACAAACAAAATCAGAAAAAAATTAAAAAACCGAAAGATTATGTTGTTTTGATAGTCTTGATTTTATTTAACATATGTTATATGTGTTAGAAACAAATCATAGGTACTAGGTAGAGGCTTTGTTGAAGTTTCCGTTGTCGATAGGTAGCGCCTTATGGAAGTTTCCGGTGTCGATAAAAATCGGACACATGCCATAAAGCGGTTAGCGAAGCTAACCGCTTAAAAAGCGGAAATCGGACATATCTGACGACCAGAAGTGAATTTTGAAAAACTGAAAACTGCATTTGAAAGATATTTCTATTCTCTATCATCCCTGAAAATTTCATGAGAATCTGTCCAGTCATCTCAGAGAAATCGTCAAAAAAAGAAATCTCAAAAGGGGAAAAAAATAATAATAAAAAGAAACAGTAGAATCACTATAGGCCTTCCGTGTGAAACGTAAGACCTTAAAAATCAAAACACTGCCAACTAGCCTTCTTGAACAAAATTAGTTGATTGCTCTCTCCCGACTGACTGGCTTTAAACTGACTTGATTTTTTTTCTAACCGCCAGGAAGCATTTATTTTTCAGTCATTCCTGGAATATATTTTGAAAATTCAGCATTGATGTCAAAATTTACTGGAAAAAATTTGTCACCTGCCTATCCACCCATTTTTTCCCCCAAGTGTGGAGAGGACAACATGAACACTTTAACAAAACATTTAACCTTGTCTGTTTCCAGAGCTTAAAATGGGAGTTATAATATCAACAATAACAGTCAAGATCAGGCATATTGAAAAATTAAAAATATAATGAAATATTGATATTCCATTTTTAGATAAGTGTATTTTACATCCCCTCTTATGTACTGATATCATTAGCGGTGTACTTTTAAACCTCTCTCCATTAATTATGTACAGGAATTGATCATACCTATCGGAATGTATGTCAATCAAAAGCAATCTCTGGTAAGCTGCTGAATGTTATCAAAGGATGGGAAATCCATACAATATTTAAGGTTATATATATTGAAACAAACATGAAAACAGTTTATTTTTTGTTGAAAAATTCTAACAAGGTTTAACGAATCTTGATAGTTGGTAGATGTCTGACTATTGTGCGTCTGTGTTTTACTGTATATATGTACATATATTTACATTTCCAATGTCTTTGTCCAAGATAAAATTACCAATTGTAAATGTACTTTATTTCCCCATCCATGTATTAGCGCGGTTCAAAAAAAACCACGTGCAGGGCGGGAGAAACAGCTAGACAGAAGCAGGGCTTGGAGCACGTGGATTGGTGGAATCAAAGCATGTAAATAAAAGGAATAACTGTCAGGTTTTTCAATTTCATGAAGATGATCAATCGATTGGCTTGCGTGATAATTTTATGCATAAACGCCTTTGGCTTTTATTGTACGTACTTATGTATGTACTGTATACACTAACCTCTAGCTGGGTTGGTGTGTTTTGTGTGACTGTGTTTTACTGTATATATGTACACATATATACATTGTATGTACTGTATACACTAACCTTTAGCTGGGTTGAAGACTCCCATTGTTTGTTCATTACACACAAAACACCTCTTTGATTTCTTGTACTGACTTAGTGCACACTTCTCACAAAAATAGTGCTTACATCTGAAAGACAACAAAATGTTGAATAAACTTATAATCAAATTCACTCTATTTCAAATCTTATTGCCCTCAAACTGTACCATGTATACCATGTATACATTTAAAGGATTACACTTACTTTGTAACCACTGGATTAGTGAAGTACTTGCGACAGAATTACACTTACTTTGTAACCACTGGATTAGTGAAATACTCTCGACAGATAAAACATTTAAAGGATTACACTTACTTTGTAACCACTGGATTAGTGAAGTACTCGCGACAGAATTACACTTACTTTGTAACCACTGGATTAGTGAAGTACTCTCGACAGAATTACACTTACTTTGTAATCACTGGATTAGTGAAGTACTCTTGACAGATAAAACATTTAAAGGATTACACTTACTTTGTAACCACTGGATTAGTGAAGTACTCGCGACAGAATTACACTTACTTTGTAACCACTGGATTAGTGAAGTACTCCCGACAGATAAAACATTTAAAGGATTACACTTACTTTGTAACCACTGGATTAGTGAAGTACTCCCGACAGGATTACACTTACTTTGTAACCACGGGATTAGTGAAGTACTCTCGACAGGATTACACTTACTTTGTAACCACTGGATTAGTGAAGTACTCCCAACAGAATTACACTTACTTTGTAACCACTGGATTAGTGAAGTACTCTCGACAGAATTACACTTACTTTGTAATCACTAGATTACACTTACTTTGTAACCACTGGATTGGTGAAGTACTCTCAACAGAATTACACTTACTTTGTAATCACTGGATTAGTGAAGTACTCCCGACAGATAAAACATTTAAAGGATTACACTTACTTTGTAACCACTGGATTAGTGAAGTACTCTCGACAGAATTACACTTACTTTGTAATCACTGGATTAGTGAAGTACTCTTGACAGATAAAACATTTAAAGGATTACTGTATAGGGGATTAATTTCACGGGTTGTAATTTTCACGTTTTTCTTTCATCTGACACGATCGCGGTTTCTTGAATTCGCGGAATTGATAAAAAACAAAAGTTACCTCCCTGGTCTATATCCCGTTTAGCTACATGTAAACGACATCAACAGGGTAGGTTAATATAAAATTGTTAGAATAAATAAATAATTGACGATTAATTAAAACAAGTGCAATTATAAAACGTCCTTGCACATTACGATGAGTGCATGTACACCCCCAGATCTGCAATACAACGTTAATGCGGCGAAAAACCACTGGGCGGTAATAAATGTTTTAATGTAGGTCATCGAAATAATACCCTTCCAAAATCTTCAGTAAGTTCGATAGTTATTTGACTGTTTTTAAAACGTCGATAAAAATTAATATGCGTGTTAATGCAGGTAAATGTAACTAACACACTTGGTAACATTAGTAACGCACGGGTAATCAAATCCATGGCCCACGTGTTTTGATTGACGAAACATGTAGTGTTGGCTATTAAAACAGCTTTTTAACAAATACAGCTGGTTATTATCTGCTGATTAGAATTAAAGTATAGCGTGGTAATTAAAATAATTGAATGACAAGTACTACTCGTAATTACTGAAATGACCATATACTGCACGTACATGTATATAAACCTATCGTAGTTTATTCTCAAATTTCCAAATAAAACATGGAGATTATTAAAAATTTATTCACTGTTTCTTGAATTCACGGATTTATGAACACCGTGAATATAGCGAATATAAACACTGCGAGTTATTTTCCCCCTATACAGTACACTTACTTTGTAACCACTGGATTAGTGAAGTACTCTCGACAGATAAAACATTTAAAGGATTACACTTACTTTGTAATCACTGGATTAGTGAAGTACTCCCGACAGAATTACACTTACTTTGTAACCACTGGATTAGTGAAGTACTCCCGACAGAATTACACTTACTCTGTAATCTCCGGATTAGTGAAGTACTCCCGGTAGGATTACATTACTTTGTAACCACTGGATTAGTGAAGTACTCTCGACAGAATTACACTTACTTTGTAATCACTGGATTAGTGAAGTACTCTTGACAGATAAAACATTTAAAGGATTACACTTACTTTGTAACCACTGGATTAGTGAAGTACTCCCGGTAGGATTACATTACTTTGTAACCACTGGATTAGTGAAGTACTCTCAACAGAATTACACTTACTTTGTAATCACTAGATTACACTTACTTTGTAACCACTGGATTAGTGAAGTACTCTCGACAGAATTACACTTACTTTGTAACCACTGGATTAGTGAAGTACTCTCGACAGAATTACACTTACTTTGTAATCACTGGATTAGTGAAGTACTCTCGACAGATAAAACATTTAAAGGATTACACTTACTTTGCAACCACTGGATTAGTGAAGTACTCTCGACAGATAAAACATTTAAAGGATTACACTTACTTTGTAACCACTGGATTAGTGAAGTACTCTCGACAGATAAAACACTTAAACGGCATCTCATCCTCATCACTACTGATCTCATAGTTCCCT
>NW_026939812.1:0-9265 GCF_032062105.1 Saccostrea cuccullata | reverse complement strand
CGGTTTGGGACTCAAGTGGTTCTTCAGGATGTTAACAATTTCCTGGTAAGTTTTATAGGCTGGTTTGGCTGGCGCAGTCAAATCTCTCAGTAAACTGTACGTCGGACCGCTGATTACACTCAATAACACCGGTACTTGTTTTCCCGCATCAACATCATTCGCTAGGAAATATTGTTTTAGTCTTTCTACATAAGATTTCCACTTTTCTCTAGAGTCATCGAATGTATCTATTTTCCCAATCAGTGAAGTTGCCATTTTGTTGAGAAAATTCGGGTCACCTCGTGCAAAGTGAAATTCAAAATTCAGACTTGCGCGCTTTGCAACGATAATGAACACTTACACACAATGAATGTTCCGAAAATTTCTGCTGACTTTATCTCGTCGCAATGTGTTGTGTATTTACACAAGGTTTCTAGATACTAGTTAAACTTCTTTGTTTTAAGGATCACACCAATACCGGAAGTAACATTTTATTGAAGAAACACAGATAACATACGAAACCAAGTACACACAAATCATATCCGGAAAGATAGAATACACTGATTTTTCAGTGGCATGTGTATTGAATGGATTGTAAAATCAGTAAAGATTTAATCACAAAACTTGCAGACCACACCTCAAAGGGAAGGGAATTCAGCCATAAAAGTAATTGTGTCAGCAAAGACATGTAGTTGAGTTTTAAGTTCTTTGGCCTCGGGGTAACCTTTTTGGTTCAACAAGTAGTTTTTTGGTAAGATTCATTATGCTGTTCCATTTGTTTCATTTCTCGCTATTTATGAATGTTGTACTTTCGGGGTTGTAACAGATGGTGACCACAATTCATAGTTTCCATCTCGGCCATAACTGGAATGGTATAATATACAAGCAGTGTTTAGTATACATCGGTGGTGTAGATTTTGCCTGACCTTGGGCATTTATGTAATTTCAAAGGTAAGTCGAGGAGTCCGATCAACCTGAACACCTGTACCACCACCGCTGCTGACAGCATAGCAATCAATGTCTTTGTTCTCTTTCAAGTTAATAGTTTTACAACCATCTTCACAAAAATAGATGTGCGGAAGGAAAACCGGAAGGTATTTACCAACATGACCCCTATTCAAAAATATCCCTTTTCATCTTATAGTGGAATGTCTTTTTCTTCAAATACTTTCTCGGTAGTGTTGTTTTTGTTCTTTGAACGTGTTGAATCCAAGCGCAGAAAACCTGTCACAACGGCTTTTTCTCTCAGATGATGCCAGTGATTGGAATGTTGCTTAATCAAGTGTGATGATTCCTTAAAATCAAGGTTGTATTAAATTTCTTCTGAAATCTTTTTCAAACAACGGTCATTTCGTTGATCTGACAGATCCAGAATGTTGCCAGAACCAAACAGATATATACCTATCAGATGTTCCATTTATATGCGACAATATAAGACCGAGTCAATTTACGATTTCAAGCAAAGAATGAGTGCACGATGAACATTGAATAACTTTCGTTTTTAGAAAGCTAATGGAACTGGCAAAATTGCTAGACTTCCAATCGGAGTCGACTTTGTGTAGCAGCAACTGAAGTGCCCTCTTTTCTTTATTACCAGCTTCTTAGATCTCGTTTATTTTGACTAGTTACATGTATAACACGTAGAAGTTTCTCTTCGATACATGCAACAGTTTCTGGAGCCAGCGTATGTAAATCTGCATCATTGTCGGAAAATTCCATTAATTCTTTGTCTACTGCCTTTATCAAAACAAGTTCATTTTCGTATTTCCGCTGGCTCTCAGGTAGGTTCTTCGTGGCCACAAAGATTTTCGTCTCCCAGTTTCTTTCCAAACCCATAGGCAATCTTCTTACCATCTAGAGAGATATTGCAGTTTGCTTCTCCACACGCATTGGCAAATGTTTCAATTGAATGCCGTAAGACGCCGGGCTGATCTGCATTGATCTTACTTTTTGACACGTGCTTTGACAATGTTTTCTCAGTTGGTACGGCAAAGTTAAAATTGCGTATGATCGTTTCTCCATCTGAGATTAAGTGTAAAATTACAAGTAAATAAAATCAACTTTATGTACAGTACGCACATGTAAATGACAAAATTATTGCCCTCTTGTCATATTTATTTTTCTGCCCCTTCTCTATCTCTCCCCCTTTTTCTCCCTCTCTATCTATCTATCTATCTATTTCTATCTCTCTCTCTCTTTATCTATCTATTTTTTTCTCTCTCTCTTTTAAATCTTTCTTCTTTTGTGCACCTGTTTTTTCCAAAAACTACATAGAAGAGGTAAAATTTTGCGTTAGAATGTAAAGATTGGGTGTTCTTGATTGAACGCCAATTGCTACTGACACACCCATTTCTTGAGAAACAACAGAAGAAAAATTGTCTTCGTGCTGTAGGACATCACACGTTTTGCAACTAGCAAAATGAGACACACTAAAATTTTAAAAAGTTAGAAGATAAGCCCCACTTCCGTAAAACACGTATTGCACGAATATGTACATAATTCAATCGCAACTTCTCGAGCCTTTCCGACTAGCGGAAAAACGACCTCGAATTTTTATGGTAGACGCCTTGACAACCCTCCCTTTTCACGATCTTTGAAATAAATGTATGGAGACCTTTTGTCTGTGGAATATGGATTTTAACTTTATTCAATGTAATGATATTACCTAAAATATACTATAGAAGGGACTTCTAACTCCGACAATCCTACATTTGAATTAACAAGAAATTTATAAATTTAATACCGGTGATGTTAATACATTTGAGGTTGTTTTTCCGACTTCTGACGGAAAGACACGAGATGATGCGATTGGTACATAATTATGGATTTATCATGTTTAGTAGAGTCGTACACTTGCCTATTCGGTGTTTCTGTAGACATTTAATTTCATTGCCTATTCACCTGGTGTTTCTGGAAATGAGCGTGTTATTATGTAACATTTTGAATTTCATTCAGGCTAATTCCACTACTTCATTGTATTATCTTCACTTTGATTTGTATCAGCTGTCATAGTTCCTTGTAAAAAACCTTGTCGCTTTTGCGCGAAACATTTTGTAAACCACTGACCAGAAGTCTAAGGTTGTGTCCGAATAACGTACATTCTTTTAAAGAATTGCATGACTTTTCCCTACATGGAAATGAACGGCGTGTTATTATGTAACAATCCACTTTGAAAAAAGAAAACTCAGAATGTTACATTCAGACGCTAAATTCCACTACTTCATTGTATTATCTTCAAACAATTTTTAAAAACGCTACTTCCTATCAGCTGTCAATATTACTCACACAAGTAGACTACACTAAGATACAAAATAGTGCATCGGTTTTTGATTTCGCTTTGCCATGGTTACGCGAAATTCATTTTGTAAATTTTGGTCCACTATAACTTGGCACACAAGTAGACTACACTAAGATACATAGAGGTTGTGTTTCCGGTGTTGCCAATAAAAATAGAATTTTCTGTATATTCTTTTACAATTTTGGAATTTCATATAACTTGGCACAAAAGTATTCTACCTACGATACATAGAAGGAGAATTTCGAAACGGCAATATTATTTTCTGGATTTAAAGATCCATTTTGCATTTCAATATAGCTGGCACACAATTATACACTAAGATACATAAAGCCATCAGTCCTCCCCACCTTTTCAAAAACCTCACTTATTTTTTCATAAATTTCTTGAAGCGTTTCATAATTTTTTAACATTTGTTCTTCTATTCCATCACTGTTTTTATCTTCTGAATCTGATACTTCAAGCTCAAAGGTTTTTTTTATAATCTGTTGATGGTTGACGGCAGATTTTTGCTGCATCTAAATCAATTGAGTATTGTTTTCCTGATTCGATTTCTTTAATTATGTCTGATGCAAAAATAAGGACATGAACAGATCTATACATAAGCTGGTCATTGTGCTCCTTTAGGAATTGGCGGCGTAGTGAGAATTTTTTCCCGTTTTATGGTGTTCTGCACAATGATTTATTAGTTGGCTGGTAGAATTTGCTTCTAGTTTGCAAAAATAGCACCTTAGGACCGACCCTGAAACAAATAATAAGACATTTTTACACATCCACCACGGATTCTTGTAAACTTTACCCTTATCACGCTTCAAGTTTACGAAAAATGTTTAACCTAATCGTAAACTTGCTTTACCCTAATCATCTTAAAAATTTCTACATGCGCTAGTGTATTAAACAAGAGGTCCATGGGCCTTATAGGTCACCTGAGTATCATGCAACAACTTTCTAACAATTGAATTTTCTAACAATTGAATTTGATTCATGTTTTAAACCAGAGGCCATGAAATTAACAATTTTGAAAGAGGCACCATTGCTTATCATAATTATACACTCAGCATGCTTACTCAGCTACCCAGAGGTATATCAGAGAAACAAAGAAAAATGCATTTCCACTTTATCATTATCAGTTGTGCACCCCATCCCACAGGAACCACTGACCCTGGGGCCACATTTTTCAAAATTTTGGGAATTTATAAATTTTATTTCATCATGTTGTTGATTAATACCAAAGAGCAGATTTCAAAGCATTAAATTATTTTCAGACTATATACCCCCCCCCCAAGTACCTCTGTCCCAGGGGCCAGGAAATTAAGCATTTTTGGAAGAAGCAGCTTTCTTCGTCATAAATATATACGAAGATTATTGCCATAATACCCAGGATCAAAGGAAAAGATTTTCAAAGAATTCCTGCATTGTCACTATATAAACTTTAGAGCCCCGCCCTAACACAAGAAGCCCTGACCCAGAGGCCCTGAAATTCGTAAATCTTACAGAGGCATCCTTCCTCCTCATAACTACATACAAAGTTCATTGGTTTAATACCCAGGTCCAGAAAAGAAGATGTTTAAAGGGTTTATGCATTTTTAAAATTTATAATCAAAAGAGTCCCACCCTAACACCAGAACCCCCAACCCAGGGGTCATGAAAATCACAATTTTGGAAAGGCAGCCTTATTCAACATAACTATGCACTTGGTTAGTTTATTTAATACTCAGGAGCAAAGAAGAAGAATTTCAAAGAAATAATTCATTTTTTACTATATAATCTTTATAGCCCCGCCCTAGCACTAGAACCCCTGACCCTGGGGCCAAGAAATTCACAATCAAAGAAATAATTTAATTAATGCATTTTTTCAATATATAATCTATATAGCCCACCCTGCCACTAGATCCCCTGACCCTGGGGCCATTAGATTCACAATTTTAGAAGAGGTAGCCTTATTCAACATAACTATGCACTTGGTTAGTTTATTTAATGCCCGCAAACAGAAAAGAAGAATATCAAAGAATTAATGCATTTTCACTATATAATCTATATGGCCCCGCCCTAGCACCAGAACCCCTGACCCTGGGGTCATTAAATTCACAATTTTGGAAGAAGTAGTCATTTTCAACTCAGTTATGCACTTGGTTAGTTTATTTAATGCCAAGGAGCAGAAAAGAACAATTTCAAAGAAATAATGCATTTTAACTATATAACCTATTTAGCCCCGCCCTAGCACTAGAACCCCTGACCCTGGGGCCATGAATTTCACAATTTTGGTGGAGGATTCAATGCTGATTACAATCATACCAACAGTTTGCCTGCTTGATATCCAGGAGTAAAGAAGAAGATTTTTAAAGATTGCACTAATTTTAGTGGTTTTTGCACCACCCCCAGGCCCCATGGGGGCAGGGACCATGAAATTAAAATTTTTTGTTCCCCTTTACCCGTAGATGCTATATGCCAAATTTGGTTGAAATTGGTTCAGTGGTTTCAGAGAAGAAGCTGAAAATGTTCAAATGTTAACGGACGACAGACGACGGACCAAAACGGATAGCAATACTCAGGTGACCTAAAAAAAAGAATCAGACTAATGTTTTACAGGAGGTACGTTTTTGTATACTTAAAATATTTCAAACAAGAGGCCCACTGGCCTTATAAGTCACCTGAGTATTGTGTAACAACTTTCAAACAATGCACTTTGGTTCGTGTTTTAAACCAGTGGCCATGAAATTTACAATTCACAATTTTGAAACAGGCATCATTGATTATCATAATCATAAAATTAGCATGCTTACTCTATTTACTTAATACCCAGAGGTAGATCATAGTAGCAAAGAGAAAATGCACTTCCACTTCATAACCAGTTTTGCACCTCACCCCAAACGAACCACTGACCCTGGGGCCACATATTTCAAAATTTTGCAAAAGGATTAGTCATGTGACACAGAACTAGTTGGACGTACCTTCTCGGGCTCTGTGTTTTTTGACAATTAATTCTATATAGGAGCTTTTTATTGTGAAAAAAAGTTTCATATGGAATCTTATTGCGTTTCCTAATGTGTGTGTGTAAAAAAAAATTGATAATTTTTCTTGGATTGTAAATATTTTTTGTACATAGTGTATTCAGTGTATTGTGTTTACTTGGAGTTGACCTGGTGAGTTACGCTCACCTATTCTTTGTACTGCCGTGGATGAAAACGACCCGGAGAGCTTTAATTCATTATCGGTTTAACGCTCGTTATACCTGTGGTGAAGTTGCTTTGTTTACGTATTGCTACATTCTCCCTACTTAAATGACCTCTGACCTTGGTCTCTCCATATACTGGGTATGTCACGTGATACCCCGTATTACCAATACTGAAGCTTCAGTCCTGGTCCTGATGCCTTAGTGTGAACACTACTCCTTTACCTATTTCCGGTTATACCTGTTTGTTTACCTTGATGTTACTTGGACTCACCCCCTTTACTATTTATCCATGTACCCTGTTTGCTGTCGCCTATTTAAGGTAAGGCACCAGCCTCATTTATTGTCATAACTAACTCGGTTACACGACAATTGGCGTCGCCGGTAGGATAATCTTACCACATGTTTTGCAAATTTGAAATTATTGTGTAGATAAATTAGTTGTATCGGCGTAAATTTAACGTCACTATGACTGCATACTACACATGCACGACAACTTTGGCTTTGCAGTAAATTCAGTGTTTACCAAAATTTGTTCACGGTCATTTTGTGACACTTTAGCGAAAACTCGTCGTGCTCAGGCGCTCATATAGCGTTGTAGCACGAGGTCCCAACAATTTGGCCATGTTTATTTAACTTTCTGTGGTGAATTTTTGTAAATAAAGTTTGTGAATAGGTACACGTGCGTTTAAATTAAACGTTGTGCGCTAAATTTTTTGCAAGTATACATATTTTTGTACACAGGCGTTTCAATAAACGTTGTGTGTATTCGTCTATATTTTTGAAACTTTGAATGTTTGTACTCGTGCGTTTTCAGAAAGCGTTATGTGCATAATTTATTGAAGTGTTATTTTTGTAATTTTTCAATATTTTCATACACGTGCGTTTCATTAAACGTTGTGTGTGATATTTTTTCATATTTTGCAAGCCTACTTTTTTGTCAAATTCATAGTTTTCGTTGTCACTCGTGTTTTCAATAGACACGTGAGTGATATCGTCTGCCTTACGTTTTTAGCTCACCTGAGCCGAAGGCTTAAGTGAGCTTTTCTGATCACATTTTGTCCGTCGTCCGTCCGTCCGTCTGTCCGTCTGTCTGTCTGTCCGTCTGTAAACTTTTCACATTTTCGACTTCTTCTCAAGAACCACTGGGCCAATTTTGACCAAACTTGATACAAAGCATCCTTGGGTAAAGGGAAATTTAAATTGTTAAAATGAAGGGACATATCCCCTCGCAAGGGGAGATAATCAAGAAAAGACAAAAATAGGGTGGGGTCATTAAAAAATCTTCTTCTCAAGAACCACTGGGCCAGTAAAGCTGAAACTTATGTGGAAGCATCCTTGGGTAGTGTAGATGCTAAATTGTTCAAATCATGACCCCAGGGGGAAGGGCGGGGCCACAATGGGGAATCAAAGTTTTACATAGAAATATATAGGAAAAATCTTTGAAAATCTTCTTCTCAAGAACCACTGGGCCAGAAAAGCTGAAACTTATGTGGAAGCATCCTGGTATAGTGTAGATTCTAAATTGTTCAAATCATGACCCCCGGGGGAAGGGCGGGGCCACAATGGGGAATCAAAGTTTAACATAGGAATATATAGGAAAAATCTTTGAAAATCTTCTTCTCAAGAACCACTGGGCCAGAAAAGCTGAAACTTATGTGGAAGCATCCTGGTACAGTGTAGATTCTAAATTGTTCAAATCATGACCCCCGGGGGAAGGGCGGGGCCACAATGGGGAATCACAGTTTTACATAGAAATATATAGGAAAAATCTTTGAAAATCTTCTTCTCAAGAACCACTGGGCCAGAAAAGCTGAAACTTATGTGGAAGCATCCTGGTATAATGTAGATTCTAATTTGTTCAAATAATGACCCCCGGGGGATGGGTGGGGCCACAATGGGGAATCAAAGTTTTATGAAGAAATATGTAGGAAAAATCTTTGAAAATCTTCTTCTCAAGAACCACTGGGCCAGAAAAGCTGAAACTTATGTGGAAGCATCCTGGTATAGTGTAGATTCTAATTTGTTCAAATAATGACCCCCGGGGGATGGGTGGGGCCACAATGGGGAATCAAAGTTTTATAAAGAAATATGTAGGAAAAATCTTTGAAAATCTTCTTCTCAAGAACCACTGGGCCAGAAAAGCTGAAACTTATGTGGAAGCATCCTGGTATAATGTAGATTCTAAATTGTTCAATTAATGACCCCCGGGGGATGGGTGGGGCCACAATGGGGAATCAAAGTTTTATATAGAAATATATAGGAAAAATCTTTGAAAATTTTCTTCTTAAGAACCACTGGGCCAGAAAAAGTGAAGCTTATGTGGAAGCATTCTGGGGTAGTGTAAATTTTAAATTGTAGGAATCATGCCCCCCGGGGGAAGGGCGGGGCCATTATAGGGAATCAAAGTTTTACATAGAAATATATAGGAAAAATCTTTGAAAATCTTCTTCTCGGGAACCACTGGGCCAAAAAGCTGAAACATATGTGCCCATGGAAGGATCATGTGGTAGTGTAGATTTCAAAATGTCTAAATTATGATCAGTGGGGTAGGATGGGGATGCATTATGTATAACAAGGGTGAAATCTGCTAAAGAACAGAATGGTCAAAGCTTCTCAGGTGAGCGATGTGGCCCATGGGCCTCTTGTTCATAGATTTGATAGATATTTTGCATATTTTTTTATATATATATTATCGTTTCAGGCGTTTTCATAAACGTTAATACGATAATTTTGTTGTTTTGACCCATAGAATTGTTGATTATAATTTTTTCGACATTTTGTTTGCTCGTCACTCGTCTTGTCGGACGCCATTTTTC
>NW_026939811.1:0-9597 GCF_032062105.1 Saccostrea cuccullata | reverse complement strand
GTAAGGGAATAGATAATATTGCCTGACTGCACCTTGCAGGAAAAAAAATTTAGTTTTAATAATTTCAGAACTTCTTTTTTTCTAATTAGAAAACAAAAATTTTTGGGAATTCCAATTATATTTTACTAATAATTATAATGTACATGATCTATGTAAAGCCTAAATTGATTCGTTATCCAATGTAGATTTAACAGTCGAGCTGGTTGATGACAGGTATAAACTTAAAAAAATTACCAGTAGTAAATAAGGTCCCTAAAGGCTAGGACATGTATACAACTATACAATGTATATGTTGTCTTATTTAATCATATTCATTGTACCTGCTTTTTTGGCTGATATTAAGTGTTTTTAGCTCACCTGAGCAGAAGGCTCAAGTGAGCTTTTCTGATCACATTTTGTCCGTCATCCGTCCGTCTGTCTGTACGTCCGTCTGTCCGTCCGTCTGTAAACTTTTCACATTTTCGACTTCTTCTCAAGAACCACTGGGCCAATTTTGACCAAACTTGGTACAAAGCATCCTTGGGTACTGGGGAATTTAATTTGTTAAAGTGAAGGGACATATCCCCTCGCAAGGGGAATAATCATGAAAAGACAAAAATAGGGTGGGGTCATTAAAAAATCTTCTTTTTAAAACCCACTGGGCCAGAAAAGCTGAAACTTATGTGGAAGCATCCTAGGGTAGTGTAGATTCTAAATTGTTCAAATCATGCCCCCCGGGATAAGGGCGGGGCCCAATGGGGAATCAAAGTTTTACATAGAAATATATAGGAAAAATCTTTAAAAATCTTCTTCTCAAGAACCACTGGGCCAGAAAAGCTGAAACTTAAATGGAAGCATCCTGGTATAGTGTAGAATTAAATTGTTAAAATCATGCCCCCCGGGGGAAGGGGCCCCACGTGGGGAATTAAAGTTTTATATAGAAATATATAGGAAAAAATCTTTGAAAATCTTCTTCTCAAGAACCACTGGGCCAGAAAAGCTGAAACTTATATGGAAGCATCCTGGTATAGTGTAGATTCTAAATTGTTCAAATCATGACCCCCGGGGGAAGGGCGGGGCCACAATGGGGAATCAAAGTTTTATTTTAGAAATATATAGGAAAAATCTTTGAAAATCTTCTTCTCAAGAACCACTGGGCCAAAAAAACTGAAACTTATATGGAACCATCTTGGTATAATGTAGATTCTAAATTGTTCAAATCATGCCCCCCGGGGGGAAGGGGGGGAAATGGGGAATCAAATTTTACATAGAAATATATAGAACAGATCTTTAAAAATCTTTTTCTCAAGAACCACTGGGCCAGAAAAGCTGAAACTTATGTGGAAGCATCCTGGTATAATGTAGATTCTAAATTGTACAAATAATGACCCCCGGGATATGGGTGGGGCCACAATGGGGAATCAAAGTTTTGTATAGAAATATATAGGAAAAATTTTTGAAAATCTTCTTCTCAAGAACCACTTGGCCGAAAAGCTGAAACTTATGTGGAAGCATCCTGGTAAGTGTAGATTCTAAATTTTTCAAATCATGACCCCCAGGGGAAGGGCGGGGCCACAATGGGGAATCAAAGTTTAAAATAGAAATATATAGGAAAAATCTTTAAAATTTCTTTCAAGAACCACTTGGCCAGAAAAGCTGAAACTTACGTGGAAGCATCCTGGGGTAGTGTAGATTCTAAATTGTTCAAATAATGACACCCGGGGGAAGGGCGGGGCCACAATTGGGAATCAAAGTTTTATAGAAATATATAGGAAAAATCTTTGAAAATTTTCTTCTCAAGAACCCCTTGGCCAGAAAAAGTAAGCTTACGGGGAAGCATTCTGGGGTAGTGTTAATTATAAATTGTAGGAATCATGACCCCTGGGGGAAGGGCGGGGCCATTATAGGGAATCAAAGTTTTACATAGAAATATGTAGGAAAAATCTTTAAAAATCTTCTTCTCAGGAACCACTGGGCCAAAAAAGCTGAAACATATGTGCCCATGGAAGGATCAGGGGGTAGTGTAGATTTCAAAATGTTTTTTTCAGTGGGGTAGGGGGGGGATGCATTATGTATAACAAGGGTAAAATCGGGAAAAGAACAGAATGGTCAAAGCTTCTCAGGTGAGCGATGTGGCCCATGGGCCTCTTGTATAAAATTTGGGAAAACCCTTTAAAAATCTTCTTATCAAGAAACATTGGGCCAAAAGGAGCTGAAACCATGTGGAAGCATTCTGGGGTAGTATAGATTCTAAATTGTTCAAATCATGACCACCGGTCACCAGGGGTAGGGCGAGGCCACAAAGGGGAAACAAAGTTTTATATAGAAATATATGGGAAAAAATCTTTGAAAATCTTCTTCTCAAAAACCCTGGGCCAAAAAGCTGAAACCTATGTGGAAGCATCCGGGGGTAGTGTAGATTCTAAATTGATCAAATCATGACCCCCAGGGGTAGGGCGGGGCCCATGGGGAATCAAAAGTTTTACAATGGGGAATCAAAGCATCTTGTGGTAGTGTACATTTCAAATTGTCTAAATTACATCAGTGGGGTAGGGGGGGTACAATATATATTACAAAGGGGAAATTGGTAAAGAATAGAATGGTCAAAGCTTCTCAGGTGAGCGATGTGCCCCATGGGCCTCTTGTAATTATTTGTGTTTGATCAAAGGTTATTAATGAATTGTGATCATGTCTAATTTATTTCAAACATTTAGCTCGTGATCTTAATTTTAAAGTGGTTGATCCAAGGCAAGTGGATATTATTTTTAAATATTTGTGATGGGTAAAAGGACATTACTGATTCCGGCTAATTGATTTCAAACATTAAACTTATATGTCATGTGTGATCAAGATCAAAACTCATAAGTGGTGGATCCAAGGGGGGTGGATATTTATCTTTTTTAAATATTTGTGAATGATCAAAGGATATTAATGATTTATGATTATGGCTAATTTATTTCAAACATTTAGCTTTTATGTCAGGTGTGAACATGATCTTAATTTAAAAGTGGTGGATCTAAGGGGAGCGGATATTATTTTTAAATATTTGTGGTGGGTAAAAGGATAATAATGATTATGGCTAATTTATTTCAAACTTTAATCTTACGTGTCATGTGTGATAAGAACTTAACTTATTAGTGGTGGATCCATGGGGAGTGGATATTATTTTTTAAAGAAATATTTGTTGTGTATTAAGGATTTAATTATGCCATAGTATTAATATCCTTGATATGGCTATTGATTTTAAGCATTAAGATTATATGTCATGTGTGGTCATGATCTAAACTGATAAGTGGTGGATCCAAGAGGCATAAATATTTTATTTTTAAATATTTGGGTGAATCAAAAGATTTTAATAGTTGTACTTTGTGATATATAACTGAATTGAGTTCCATTAATTAAATATGTAGATATATTGCACATGAATTAAATAAATCCAATCTTATTAGTGGTGAATGCAAAGGGAATGGAGATTAAAAAAAAATCCACAAACTAGACATCATGTAAACCTAACATATATAAATATACATTAGTTAAGGAAAGAGACCCTCTTTGGACACTGTGAATTGGTTGCTATTGTGTTGGTATTAAATTTTCTTGTTTCATTTTTTTAAATATTTAGATTAATGGTCATCGATCAAATAATCTGTGAAGAGTTTTATGATGAATGTTTCATTTTGGGAGGCAACTGCCTTAGAAACCTGTTTTCATATAAATCTTCTTTTACATAAGCAAAAGTTTGAAGAATGAATACTTGAAAATTTGAAAAATAATAGATATTTGTTATAACTATCCACTTTTATAAAATGAGAAACAGAGAAGATACTAATGATCCATTAGTCTAAGAAAAAAACCCAAGTTTTTAGGAATTATCTTACAGTAAATATATCAATACATGGGATTTAAAACCCCATGATAAAGAAACGTGGGAGAAAAAACCCCATATGACAATATAAGCAACATATGGGTTTAAAAAACCTACATTGATTTTTGTGGGATTATTTCCCCCATGGGGTGAAAAATAAACCCCATGGGGTTTTTGTGGGGGTTTTTGTGGGGTATTTTTAAGTTCATGTTTCCCCATGGGATTTTTGTTTTTGAACTCAAATATCTCAAAAACTAGCAGAAAATGTTGAATTTTTTTTTTCATCAATCAATTTGATTATAAAAACCCCACCATTTAAAAAAAACCCTAAGATGATAGCTTTAAAGGAAAAGGGGGAGCAAGTTCGGAAAAATGTCCATTCCGAAGTTGTCCGTCCCACTGTTGTATACAGTAAAATTTCACGCCGGTTTCAGTTGATATAGATGATTCAGGTATGATTTAAGAATTCTTGAAGAAAAAATCGTAAAAAATAATTATTTTGAATTAGTTATGAGCGTCAGTGCTGAGTGTCGCTCTTCAAAATGACAGTTTCCTATTTTCTCAAACCTGACTTATATATCGTCTGTAATACAGGTATACAGTAAAATTTCTCGCCGGTTTCAGTTGATATAGATGATTAAGGTATGATTTAAGAGTTCTAGAAGAAAAAATCGTAGAAAATAATTATTTTGAATTAGTTATGAGAGTCAGTGCTAGTGTCGCTCTTAAAGTGACAGTGTCCATTTTTACACCTGACTTATATATGTGTAAAATGGTTCAGTAAAATTTCTCGCCGGTTTTAGTTGATATAGATGTTTTAGGTATAATTTAATAATTCTAGAAGAAAAAATTGTCGAAAATAATTATTTTGAATTAGTTATGAGAGTCAGTGCTGGGTGTAGCTCTTCAAAGTGACAGTTTCCTATTCTCTCACACCTGACTTATATATCTTCTGTAAAACAGGTATACAGTAAAATTTCTCGCCGGTTTCAGTTGATATAGATGATTCAGGTATGATTTAAGAATTCTAGAAGAAAAAATCGTAGAAAATAATTATTTTGAATTAGTTATGAGCGTCAGTGCTGAGTGTCGCTCTTCAAAGTGACAGTTTCCTATTCTCTCACACCTGACTTATATATCGTCTGTAAAACAGGTATACAGTAAAATTTCTCGCCGGTTTCAGTTGATATAGATGATTCAGGTATGATTTAAGAATTCTAGAAAAAAAAATCGTAGAAAATAATTATTTTGAATTAGTTATAGCGTAGTGCTGAGTGTCGCTCTTCAAAGTGACAGTGCCCTATTTTCTACACCTGACTTATTTTCGTCTGTAAAACAGGTATGTAGTAAAATTTCTCCCCGGGTTTTCAGTTGATATAGATGATTCAGGTAGATTTAAGAATTCTAAAAAGAAAAAATCGTAGAAAATAATTATTTTGAATTAGTTATGAGCGTCAGTGCTGAGTGTCGCTCTTCAAAGTGACATTTTCCATTCTCTCACACCTGACTTATATATGTCTGTAAAAAGGTATGAAAAAAAATTTCTCGCCGGTTTCAGTTGATATTGATGATTCAGGTATGATTTAAGAATTTAGAAGAAAAAATCGTAGAAAATAATTATTTTGAATTAGTTATGAGCGTCAGTCTGGTGTCGCTCTTCAAAGTGACATTTTCCTATTTTTAAATCATATATATCGTCTGTAAAACAGGTATACAGTAAAATTTCTCGCCGGTTTCAGTTGATATAGATTATTCAGGTATGATTTAAGAATTCTAGAAGAAAAAATCGTAGAAAATAATTATTTTGAATTAGTTATGAGCGTCAGTGCTGAGTGTCGCTCTTCAAAGTGACAGTTTCCTATTCTCTCACACCTGACTTATATATCGTCTGTAAAACAGGTATGCAGTAAAACTTCTCGCCGGTTTTGATATAGATGATTAGGTTTTTTAAGTTGTAGAAGAAAAAATGTAAAATAATTATTTTGAATTAGTTATGAGCGTCAGTGCTAGTGTCGCTCTTCAAAGTGACAGTTTCCTATTCTCTCACCCTCTTATATAGTTTAAAAACAGGTATGCAGTAAAACTTCTCGCCGGTTTCAGTTGATATAGATGATTCAGGTATTATTTAAGAATTGTAGAAGAAAAAATCGTAGAAAATAATTATTTTGAATTAGTTATGAGCGTCAGTGCTGAGTGTCGCTCTTCAAAGTGACAGTGTCCTATTCTCTCACACCTGACTTATATATCGTCTGTTAAACAGGTATACAGTAAATATTCTCGCCGGTTTCAGTTGATATAGATGATTTAGGTAAGATTTAAGAATTCTAGAAGAACAAATCGTAGAAAATAATTATTTTGAATTAGTTATGAGCGTCAGTGCTGAGTGTCGCTCTTCAAAGTGACAGTGTCCTATTTTTACACCTGACTTATTATCGTCTGTAAAACAGGTATACAGTAAAATTTCTCGCCGGTTTCAGTTGATATAGATGATTTAGGTATGATTTAAGAATTCTAGAAGAAAAAATCGTAGAAAATAATTATTTTGAATTAGTTATGAGCGTCAGTGCTGAGGCGCCTTAAAGTGACAGTGTCCTATTTTCTCACACCTGACTTATATATCGTCTGTAAAACAGGTATACAGTAAAATTTCTCGCCGGTTTTAGTTGATATAGATGATTTAGGTAAGATTTAAGAATTCTAGAAGAACAAATCGTAGAAAATAATTATTTTGAATTAGTTATGAGCGTCAGTGCTGAGTGTCGCTCTTCAAAGTGACAGTTTCCTATACTCTACCCCGACTTATATATCGTCTGTAAAACGGGTATACAGTAAAATTTCTCGCCGGTTTCAGTTGATCTAGTTGATTAAGGTAAGATTTAAGAATTCTAGAAGAACAAATCGTAGAAAATAATTATTTTGAATTAGTGATGAGCGTCAGTGCTGAGTGTCGCTCTTCAAAGTGACAGTGTCCTATTTTCTCACACCTGACTTATATATCGTCTGTAAAACAGGTATACAGTAAAATTTCTCGCCGGTTTTAGTTGATATAGATGAATTTAGGTATGATCTAAGAATTCTAGAAGAAAAAATCGTAGAAAACAATTATTTTGAATTAGTTATGAGAGTCAGTGCTGAGTGTCGCTCTTCAAAGTGACAGTTTCCTATTCTCTCACACCTGACTTACATATCGTCTGTAAAACAGGTATACAGTAAAATTTCTCGCCGGTTTCAGTTGATACAGATGATTCATGTATGATTTAAGAATTCTAGAAGAAAAAATCGTAGAAAATAATTATTTTGAATTAGTTATGAGCGTCAGTGCTGAGTGTCGCTCTTCAAAGTGACAGTTTCCTTTTCCCCACCCCTGATTTATATATCGTCTGTAAAACAGGTATACAGTAAAATTTCTCGCCGGTTTCAGTTGATATAGATGATTCAGGTACGATTTAAGAATTCTAGAAGGAAAAATCGTAGAAAATAATTATTTTGAATTAGTTATGAGCGTCAAAGCTGAGTGTCGCTCTTCAAAGTGACAGTGTCCTATTTTCTCACACCTGACTTATATATCGTCTGTAAAACAGGTATACAGTAAAATTTCTCGCCGGTTTAGTTGATATAGATGACTTAGGTATGATTTAAAAATTCTAGAAGAAAAAATCGTAGAAAATAATTATTTTGAATTAGTTTTGAGCGGCAGTGCTGAGTGTCGCTCTTCAAAGTGACAGTGTCCTATTTTCTCACACCTGACTTATATATCGTCTGTAAAACAGGTATACAGTAAAATTTCTCGCCGGTTTTAGTTGATATAGATGATTCAGGTATGATTTAAGAATTCTAGAAGAAAAAATCGTAGAAAATAATTATTTTGAATTAGTTATGAGCGTCAGTGCTGAGTGTCGCTCTTCAAAGTGACAGTGTCCTATTTTCTCACACCTGACTTAAATATCGTCTGTAAAACAGGTATACAGAAAAATTTCTCGCCGGTTTCAGTTGATATAGATGATTCAGGTACGATTTATAAATTCTAGAAGAAAAAATCGTAGAAAATAATTATTTTGAATTAGTTATGAGCGTCAGTGATGAGTGTCGCTCTTCAAAGTGACAGTTTCCTATTTTCTCACCCCTGATTTATATATCGTCTGTAAAACAGGTATACAGTAAAATTTCTCGCCGGTTTCAGTTGATATAGATGATTCAGGTATGATTTAAGAATTCTAGAAGAAAAAATCGTAGAAAATAATTATTTTGAATTAGTTATGAGCGTCAGTGCTGAGTGTCGCTCTTCAAAGTGACAGTGTCCTTTTTTTAAACCTGACAATATGTCTGTAAAACAGGTATACAGTAAAATTTCTCGCCGGTTTCAGTTGATATAGATGATTTAGTTATGATTTAAGAATTCTAGAAGAAAAAATCGTAGAAAATAATTATTTTGAATTAGTTATAGCGTCAGTGCTGGTGTCCTTTTCAAAGTGACAGTGTCCTATTTTCTCACACCTGACTTACATATCGTCTGTAAAACAGGTATACAGTAAAATTTCTCGCCGGTTTCAGTTGATATAGATGATTTAGGTAAGATTTAAGAATTCTAGAAGAACAAATCGTAGAAAATAATTATTTTGAATTAGTTATGAGCGTCAGTGCTGGTGTCGCTCTTCAAATGACATTTCCTATTCTCTCACCCCTGACTTATATATCGTCTGTAAAACAGGTAGACAGTAAAATTTATAAGCGGTTTGAGTGGATATAGATGATTTAGGTAAGATTTAAGAATTCTAAAGAACAAATCGTAGAAAATAATTATTTTGAAATAGTTATGAGCGTCAGTGCTGAGTGTCGCTCTTCAAAGTGACAGTGTCCTATTTTCTCACACCTGACTTATATATCGTCTGTAAAACAGGTATACGAGGGTTGTCCCAAAATTCCGTAGACAAGCGTTGTTTTGTAGGAACCCTACGTCATAATGAATGAAACTTGTAAAAGGGTTTAAAACCCAACACTATCTAATAAATTTATGGAAAATAGGAATAACTACACAAATTATTCCAATTTAAAAGATACAATTCATTGTCTGGTGTAGGAACGCGGCGCAAACCCAAAAGTTGCAATTAAAATTTGGTATATTATATTTAAAACCCTACGGAAAAGTAATTACTACCCCATATTTTATTTACTGGAAATGAAAATTCTTAATACTGTTTTATAAACTACATTTCCTCAAATTTTGGTGTGTATGCTTTGATAAATATGAATTTTTATAACGTTTTATATACATGGGGTTAAAATCCGAATTTTTAAAAAATGGCGGCTCGTTGGCCTCGGCCACTACGATCAAGTGTTTTGATCCTGAATTCACTCTTACAGAAATGTTCCAGTCATAAATGTTTAGTAGACTAGGAATCCTTTTCTCCTCCTTAGTATTTAAAATAACTAAAACGGTTTCTCTATGTATATGTCAATAACAGTAATTAAAATAAAAGACAGGGCAAAGAAATGGGAAGATTCCATTGTGCAAATCCATTAGAGAAAATAGACAAAAAGCCCGTAGAAATATAGCGTTTTCAAATTATTATCATTTCATACCTGAACATGCATATACTTTGTTTACATATTTTAATGTTTGATCATAGCATAGTAATTAAGATATTTTACATTTATAACTATAACCGTTTCGTTTAATTTAAGAATTTGATTCTGGTAATTGAAATATTTTCTCCAAAAATTTGAACCGTTGCATATGTAGTTTTTGACGTTGC
>NW_026939810.1:0-9550 GCF_032062105.1 Saccostrea cuccullata | reverse complement strand
ACTTAAACTTGTACTTACCGACTGTCATAGGTCTTGTCAACTTCATGAAATATAATCCAATTATACAAAATGAATTAATCCAATGCACCCCAGACTGCAGCATGTGTTGTTGCTGTACCATTCGGCAAATCTTCGTCTGATTCCGTCACCTTAACAGATGAAGTGGGAATCGGCCGAGGTGTGCCGAATGGTGTTTAATCTAAAAATATGATAATATAGGTGACGCAACCCAATGTGATGTAAAAATTTTTTCCCAAAAGGTGTATACATGTTAACATGTATAGTACAAGAACAAATTTTAAAGAAAGGCTTGGAAGGTTTTACAATTTAACATAGTTCGATAGTCATTTTAATTACGAGTAAAATGATACAAAGCGTAACTTCTATCTCTCACGCTGATTAAATATTCCCAAAAAATAGCTCAGTTCACACCTGAGAGCTCGCACTGAAATCGGCCGTATACCGGAAGTGACGTTCGTGACGTCACAAGTGTGACATGCAGAATTTCACGGAGTGATCGATGTCGAAGAAAAGAACAGGGAAATTTTGCGTTGCAGCGGGCTGCACATCAACACACAAGGATAATGTGTCCTTAATGATTTCCCCAAGGAATCGAAAAGACCAGATATCCGTCGGCAGTGGATTGCTTTTGTTAAAACGAAACGAAAAGATTTCACCAGTCCCACCCCTCATTCTGTGCTCTGCGAGAAACATTTCGCCGTTCACTGCTACCCCATGGAATATATGATTAAGAGGTCTATCGGTATGGAAGTAAAGAAAAAGTCACTTTTGCCCGATGTTTACCCACTATTATCTGATCGGAACAGTGAATCCTCTGTTGGGAAAAGAGATCTTCTTCAGATGTAGATGCTCCAACAACATCGCGTCCATCGCAACAAAAGAAAATTCGATCTGCTTTTTCTTAAAACGGGAATGCTTTAGGGTAAGTTCAAAAAGTTAAATGGCTATTCCTTTATGTAAATATAATTATTTGAAATGCGATTGTTTTCAACATTTGTTTACATGCGTGTATTGTCAACCCCCCCCGGCCTTTCTATGAATTTTGAAGTTTATACATGTGCATGTTAGACGTGTAATAAAAGCACCAAAAGTTGATTTATATCAACTTACAGTGCCCATGGATATCGACTATGATTATCAAATTTGTAAAAGCTGAGTGAGGCAAATTTTAATTATCAAGCTCTATATATTTTTTTATTTGTTGACAGGCTGTGGAATCTCAGCAATCACAACATAATGAACATGAACATGTGCAGTGTAAAGAAAATGAATCCCACTCACAGACAGACTGTATTAAACCAGATGATCAGGAAATTTATCAGGTAATCCAAGATTTTGATGATGATTTCCAGTCATAATTAAAATTGATTTTTGATAATGACTAAAATTCATCATTTTTATAGAATACTATAATGAAAAACAGTCATATTTTTAGTTTAGAATTTATTTTAGAAAACAGAGTAACTTTTGAAATTAAATAGGACTGTATTTCAAAAATTTTATTTTATCAAATTGTTAGGCCTGGGGCATGGGCACACGTACAAATTATCTTGTTAGCTACTTTTTATCTTGTCTTAAATTTTCTCATATTGTATGTTTAAGTTTTTGTATGCATCTGATTTTTTCAAATTATAATTCCTCACTTGTCTTTTAATATTTAGATTGCAACAAGAAGTATTGGACTTCAGATAAGCGAGAGCAAGAATGTGTCATCAAAGCGATCAAAGAGATGCCAAACTAATATAAAAAAATCAGACAAAGGTAACAAGGGGGCATGTACCGTATAAGTAGATTTTTTTTTTTTAGCAAGGACTTAATTTTGGCATTATTAGCGAGGATGCCAAGATCACTAGAATTGAATAACGCTCAAAATTATCTGCGTTTTATTTGTAATAGCTTCTTTATATGTACTTTTGTAGTGATTTTTTTTTCAATGCATCTTGTACTATTCATACACATATAATGATGACCCCATGTAGTTTGATCTACTTCTTCACTTGGCACATAAAATGTTAGTAATTGATATTGTTGTCGCTGGCTTAATTCCATAAACTCAGTCAATATATCTAGATCTGGGGCCATAAAACATAAACAAGCTCACTTTTAATCTTGTTCTCACTTTAATTTAATACACGATTGTAACTTTATTCATGGATTAAGTGATTCAAATTCAATGGAATTAAGGACAGTGGGCTTAAAATTTGTATACTTCGATTGATAGTTCATAATTATTGTATGATCTTAATAACAGTGTATGATTTAAAAAAAAACTATTATCTTACTTAGTTTTGTTTTTATATTAATGTCCTGTAGTTACTCAAGTAAATATGGACAAAAACCTGAAGTTAACCTCAACTGGAATCCAGTGCAACAGAGATCTAGAGGATGGTATTGGAAAACAGCATCCATGTCAAAAAAAGATGAAGCAACCCCACTGAAGTTTTCAGTGATGATGACTCTATTGATGAATATTCATCAGAAGTAGACAAAAAGACCCTGACTTTGAACCAAATTTTTCTGATGACTGTCAGTCTAACTCATCAATAAATGAAAAGTAAGCTGTACAATATATTTTGGAAAATTACCATTTCCTTATACATGTACATGTATTTTTATCACTTGCATATACATGTATATACATAACAATGAGAATAATATCAAAGTAAGTACTTTTAAAATATTTAATTTTTTTTTAATGTAAAGTACACAGGACATAATAATGATTATGCATATATCATTGACGTCAACCTAAAATTAAAAAAAACAGAAACCAAAAATACCCATGTCAACCTAAATTAAAAATAAAATCAAAACAAAAAAAACCTATGAAATCAATCACATATGTATATTTAATACTACATTAGTGTATTACATGCATGTAATTTAAACTGAATTAATACAATTATCCGGCTTTAATCAATATGAATTAATTTTAATCATGCTAAAATATCTAATGACTCTATTGAGGCAAGAAATTTTTTTTTTTAAAAATCACTAAATTTGTCAGTCCTAAAAATTAACATGTAACCCATTATAGGATAATTGCGATATGTTCTTCATTTGCTCTACATGAATTTTTTTTTTTATCTATAAATGGATTTTATAGTTATCAACCATGGAAAGATAGGAAGTTCATTGTGTTTGAATCAAGGCTATTGGAACTGTTTCAATTTTGTCCATCTTGTTCTGCACCTGTTTTATTTGACTGAAAGAACTGTTGGATCAATGGTTAAAATAGAACAGGTTGTGGTGGATGTGGCTTCAACAGAATATGGGAGAGTCAGCCCATGATAGGATCGGTACCAGCAGGAAATCTGATTTTCTCTGCAGCTCTTCTCTTTACTGGTAATGACTCATAACTTAGTAATGTTTTAAAATACAAAGTTGAATTTGGTATACACTGTAGCATATATTAAAAGTTTTATATACGTATGATTTAATAAACATTCACCATTTTTATAGGATTACTTCCCTCTAAAACCATCCGGTTCATGGAACAGATGAATGTCTCATGTATCTCCTCCAATACTTTTTTCCAACACCAAAAGTATTATTTACATCCATCTATTTGTTCGGTGTGGAGGACCTTCCAAGAAAATTACTTCACACAAATGGCTGCCAGTGGGAAGGCTTTAACCCTAGGAGGTGATGGTAGAGCAGACACCCCGGGTCATTCTGCCAAGTATGGGAGCTATGGTTTGCTGGATCTAGACCTTATATTGTAATACATATAGAACTAGTGCAAGTGAGTTTTAAGCGTTCTGATGGAAATTTAAATTAGTTTCATGGAAAAAAAATGAAAGAAAATATCACTTTATTTATTTATTGTACATAATATATTTTAGAGTAATGAAGTAAAAAGCAGCTACCATATGGAAAAGAAGGTTTTGTACGAAGCATCAACCTTGTACAAAGTAAAGGACTAAAAATGGGGAGATTGTGACAGACCGCCATGTTCAAATTGTCAAGTATGCCCGAGAGGAATTGCCCAACACCAAACATTATTTTGATGTGTGGCATGTAGCTAAAGGTTAGGTTAAAGCTTTTGTTATTTTAGCATAGACTTAATATATATTTATTCTAAATTTTCACATCTTTTTTCACTGGATCCATTGAGTTTGAAAAACATGGTTTGATTGTATTTTTTTTTGGACTGAAGAAAAACTAGTGGCTTTATCCAAGGAAAAGAACTGTGAAGCATTGCAGCCATGGATCCGTAGCATGTGCAATCACCTTTACTGGGTACCTGCCTCAACACCAAGTGGTAATGGTCAGTTAATGCTGGAAAAATGGGAGTCGATTGTCAACCATGTCCAAAACATACACGAACACGATGGGCAGTTTACACTAGTGCTCACATGGACCACTGGAGGGAAGAGAACGACAAAAGAAATGGCTCATTCCTGGTAATAAATCATTATAAATTTTTATTGTGACCTGCATTGAATTTAATATGCAGTCAATATAATGAATAGAATTATTTCCATACATATGTAGGAAGCAAAGCTGCAGAAAAATTTTCTATATTGCCACTTCAAAGCAAATGAAGAAGGATGTTCAGAAATTATCTCCAGGTGCACAGACTGCATCGTTGGAAGGTTATCACGCTGTTGTTAACCATTTTGCACCCAAAATGATTGGGTTTTCATATCAGGGATGAAGTCAAGGTAAAAAAAAAACAAAACAACAACAATTCGCTTTCTTTTTGTGAAAACTGATGTGTAGTGAAACATGAGGTACAGTATTTATTTACGTGATACAATAATTTCCACTTTCTAGAATCATATTAGCAGCTCTTCATTTTAATGAAAATGCCATGAGAGAACAGGCCTCCACGAAAGAGGGAAGGAAAAGATATGATGTCAATTCCCAAATTCAAAAAAGGGGAATATTCTGTTAGAGAATAAAAGTCAACTGCACATATGGTATGTACACAAGCTTTTTGCTTTAATTTATCATTAAGATGTGTAAAGAATGATGTTTGACTGTATCTGCACAAAATCATTTATTTGCAGGTTACATTGACAAATTAATGAAAGTGGTCATCACTTCAGCAGAGGATCAGACCATGAACTCCAGTGGTATCAAGCTGAACGATGTTCCTCCTCCACTTTGCAGTGCTTATGAAAGACCAAATAAAGAGACTGCTATTCAAGAAAAACTTTCAAGATTTTCTAGTCATGATGCTTTAGTCGACCAAGATAATGCATGTTTAGAGAAGTAATTCATTGATTGATTGATTTTATGTTGTTTAACGTCCCTCTTGAGAATTGTCCACTCATCTGGAGATGCCACCACTTGCCGGTGGAGAGCTACAGATTTTGTCCTATACTCGGCACTCAGGGCCTTTGAGCAGCGAGGGATCTTTTGTGCCAGCACCTACTGCGACACGGGTCCACGGTTTATATGGTCTCATCTGAAGAAGAACTTTTCTCCACGTCCCGCAGTGGGATTGGAACCCGCGGCCTAAGGATTGACTCTTTACTTGCGACTCTACAGCAGACGCTCTAACCACTGCGCCACGTGGGCGACTAATTATAATCCATTGAAGAGGCTTGACTGTACATGTATTCAATTTATTTAACTTGTAATTATCAGAGAATGTTTATTGTTGTTTAAATCCAGTGTAATTTTCAGAATTAGTTGGAAAAGTGTTCCGGATACAGTTCACAGCACATGATGGGTAAAACAACTCGGATCTTTTTTCCAGAACCCCCACGCCCACCTTGCTAATTGTCTATAGGCTGTATATCTGTATTTTCTGAAAAAGAGAGAGGAGTATTTTAAAGTCACATCTACATTTGAACTCTTTTATTTCAAATACATGTACCAATATCTTGAATGCAAGATACCTGGGGGATATGTTAAAGTGAGTTGACTTACATGTATGTATATGTTTTATTGTTTCAAAAACTCTGAGCCTCATAAAGCCAATATTTTGAAATAGTCCTCTATAGTACCACATAGTTTTATTTTTGCACATGTAAATATGATACTGCAATTTTTTAAGAATTAAGATGTGTTCAGTGTTCTTTGGTTTATGACCCAGAAAATACAATGTACAATATGTGTTGATTGAGTTTTGAAACTATACATGTAATTAAAATTCATGAATGATATTTTTTTATTTGGTTGTTGCAAGACTCCTAGATAATTTAAGGTTTATCCTTAAAAGATTTTTAAGGTTTGATATTTGATTTATAATAAGAAAATGCCAAGTTTAACTTGGACTAAATTTGAAGACATTAACTCAAATTAAAATGACATGATTTATGGTAAACTTGATAAACTGATTATAATTATATGGTATTGTATTTATGAAATATAAAGATTGGACTTTATAATCCTGAAAGATTCGTGTAATTTGTAGTAAGATGCGTGCAAGAAATATTGCATATTACTAATTACTCTGAAGAATCTTCAATATTTTCCCCATACTGCTGTTTTATATTGGTAATACGCTATTTGGAGGACATATTTGTTTAAACAGGCTGGTGCAAATCCAGGGTGGCTAGTTATACAGGTAATGCCTTGGCTTCCTCAAAAATGGACTTAACATTTTCCACCTCATGGCAGCAGACAGATTCCTGTGCAGTGGGCATTATAGAACAATTTCCACACTTGCACCTACAAAATATTTACATATGCTGTTATGCAATTCAATAAAATTGCTGTCATTTAAAATTTAATTGTCAGACAATTTTCAAAAAGCATGCATTCGAGTTCACTGGAGGGGGGGGGGGGTCAAATCACTGCAATAAATTAAAAATAACGACAATGAAAATTATTAATGAAAGTGTACGAAAAAGAATGGTTTCCCACAACAACAGAAAAAAAAAAGAGCGCTAAAATTAAAATCTGTAGGGACTAACCTTGTATTCATCTGTTCATGCCCTCGATCAGCTGATTTTAGTCATATTAATTAGCTTTAGGGTGGGGATAAATGTTGAATTATGTTTTTATTTCATATATTTTTCTAAAATAATTATTAAAATGCTTCTTGTGAATATTTTCTATCGTTTTACTCACATACCAATCAATAGTATGCAAACGGTTTGCTTCCTCGGGTCCCGCATCGTTCGTGGTAGGCCTAGATTTTTTCTTCGTCTGAGGGTTCACTAACGTAGGGCTCAAACAAAGGTTTACTCCCACATTTTCTGTATTATTGCACAGCAATGAAATCCTCGTCAAAACTTGAAGATCCACAAGAAAGATCTAACAATTCTTCCTCTAAGGAACAATTAGCCGAAACAACGCTTTCAGACATTATCCGTCTATCACTTGATGGAAGCGAGAACACCTTTTGACGTCACTGAGCTTGATTGCATTTAAACCGGAAGTGACATTATCAAAGATTCTCGATCGTTTTCACAGGTGCAAATGCAGACACTCAACAGTGATTATCTTTGAAACGGCGGTACCGATTTTATAGGATTTTCGCCAAAATGTTTTATTAAGCAGGTCTAGTGAATTACGTTTATGAGTAAAAGTACCGTGGCCTATCTTTAAATTAATTCATAACAAACGATGTTTAACAAAACTTTTCCATCTAGCCTATTCCAAAAAGTATGTGCTGTGTGTTTGTGGTGTCTAAGGGAGGGGGGATTAGTAAATTTAAAAAGGTCTTTTTATGAAAAACATTTATCAAAATATAATTTACATCATTAAATACGAGGGTTACCCAAAAGTTGTGGAATTTCTTTTAAAATTTTTGTGATTTGATGAAATCAAAAAGAGGAATTTATAAAATAGATTATAATGCAACAAACTGGAAAATTTCACCATTTAAATTTCCAATAAGGTCACCACTTTTAAAAAGAAAGTTGGGAAACCCGGGGAGATTGACTAACGTCAAGTTAATATGTCACGTACGTTTTGAAGCATTACCCAAATGTCCAATTATAATATTAAATTCAAAAGCTGCTTTTTTTTTTTTTTCTCGTAAAAAAGGCTGGGTATCCCTTGCATCAAATTATTTTAATTTTTTATAATTTTAAAAAAATACCCATCTTTCCATATGATGTTCCAGTTTAGTAGCAATGTCAAGAACATATAGCCGACAACGCCAATTAAGCTTTTAATTTGTTAGGGGGATACGTACCTAAAAATAGCCTCTAAAAAACACCACATCTTTTTTAAGTATTAAGTTTTTTTTTTAATTTTAGCCACTGGAAAACCAGTAACTAAATGCATTTTTCCCAAGCCTTTGTCAATAATATTCGCGTTTAAGATAGTGATCCCGGATTTTCACAAAACGTGTGACTTGACCGAAATTTGAACGTTATCTAACACTTAGAGATGGACAATAAATCATCAACTTATAAACTAAACATCCAGTAAAATCAGTAAAACTCTCACACAAAGGTTTATAAAAGATCAAGCAATCGTTATAGTGACATAGTTTTCGTTTTATATACCACATAGGGCGGTTTAATTCTTATTTCACTAATTAAGAATTTAAATAATGATAAACGCGTTAATGTCTCCCCCGCATATCCAAACAACCGTTTCTATGGCAACTGCCATAAAGTTATTATCAAAGATATTTAAAATGTTTTTTAATTTAAAATATTCATCAGGTGTCTATATTTTCATTTTAATTTTCAACCAATTCCCCGGAAAAATAAATGAATTATGAAGAAATTCCACAACTTTGGGTCAAACCCCGTAATAAAACTTAATGAATTAAACATGTAAAATACATGTAAGAGGTTCTGATATGGCACAGGCACAGGGTCTGAGAATTTCATATCAAAAGGCGAATACATGTTCTGTGTAAATTATAGAATTTGATTTTCCTTGGAAACTGCCCAATATTTGAAGTGGGGTATTTAGAGGCAAACACATTAGTGGGGTATTACTGTCTATGACAGCATATAGTTTATTATAAATTTGTAATTTTCTGAAAGTGTATACATTTATAAGTATGAAAAAATTCCAATCCTATAGGAAATTTTAAAAAGCTGTTTTTAAAAGATGCGCCGTATTGTCACTTTAAAAGTGAAATTGAGACTTACCAATAGATCAAAAGGCTGGCTTATTAAAACTATACCTGTATTTTCGTCCTCTACTATATGCTTCAATACAATTAAAATTAGGAGAATACAAGTTAATTTTATTTGATTGATCAAAAGTGAGCTCGTGTATTTTGTGGCTGAGCCAGTAGATTTTGGGTTTTGGGAAAGTTAAAATCTACAATTCCCAAGATACGAATTGTTCGTATGTTATTAAAGGCTGTCTGTAAGATAATTTGATGCTGCGTTTGAATTTTGTATGTCTAGGAATAACGAAAAAAATATGGTTTTGTCTAAATTAAACATATTGTTTAAATCCAGTACTAGTTAAAAATATTGCTTTTAATTTTAATCTATCTACAATAAGCACAACATGGCATTCATCCTCTACACTTTTTTGAAGATACATAATACATTATAAAAACCTCCCCTTTTACCGTCTTGTTCAAATTTTTAAGGAGCACACCGCTTTAAAATTCAAAGTTAATAATTCATTAAAAAATTTTTTATTTAAA
>NW_026939809.1:70000-94992 GCF_032062105.1 Saccostrea cuccullata | reverse complement strand
TCTAAGTACTACTGAAAGAAAATCATATATTTTTTGGTTAGTGATGCCTTATTGTCATATTCTCAGTACTTCCACAAAACATACCTCAAATACACATGGTTGAAAGCCAGTGGCTGGTGTTATAACATTGGTGTAATCCCTCAATGTTGACTTGTTGGGTAATTTTAGCACTCCAGATTCTCTAATTGATTCGTATGCTCTAGCGCTTTGGTATTGCAAAAATATTCCAAAACGTATCATCATAGGGTGCCATCGCATGCCTTTAGGACTGGACTTGAATGCCTTTTTCTGCTCTTTCCAAAATAATTCTAACCAGAAGTCTCTGTCGAGACTGAAGCTCTACTGGTTTGTACTTATAGCAAAGGAAGAGAAAAGTACTTAAGCAGTTGGAAATTGAAACTTTTCAACAGCAATAAATAGAATAATGATCCTTGATTAAGTCTCTATATGTTCTTAGTGCAGTCTACTTGCATGCCACATCTATATTATAATCAGACTAAAATTGTATTTGGAGTAGCATTTTGAAAGAATTTCACAGAAATTTCTATTTTTAGTAACCACGGCAACACCGTTCATCGAAATCAAAAACCGATAAACAGAATTATGTATCTTATTGTAGATTACTTGTGTGCCAAGTTATACTGAAATCAGACTAAAACTGTAGAAGGAGTAGCATTTTGAAAGAATTTCACAGAAATTTCTATTTTTAGTAACCATGGCAACACCGTTCATCGAAATCAAAAACCGATACACAGAATTGTGTATCTTAGTGTAGTCTACTTGTGTGCCAAGTTATACTGAAATCAGACTAAAACTGTAGGAGGAGTAGCATTTTGAAAGAATTTCACAGAAATTTCTATTTTTAGTAACCACGGCAACACCGTTTATCAAAATCAAAAACCGATATAAAGAATTGTGTATCTTAGTGTAGTCTACTTGTGTGCCAAGTTATATTGAAATCAGACTAAAACTGTAGGAGGAGTAGCATTTTGAAAGAATTTCACAGAAATTTCTATTTTTAGTAACCACGGCAACACCGTTCATCGAAATCAAAAACCGATACACAGAATTGTGTATCTTAGTGTAGTCTACTTGTGTGCCAAGTTATATTGAAATCAGACTAAAACTGTAGGAGGAGTAGCATTTTGAAAGAATTTCACAGAAATTTCTATTTTTAGTAACCATGGCAACACCGTTCATCGAAATCAAAAACCGATATACAGAATTATGTATCTTAGTGTAGTCTACTTGTGTGCCAAGTTATATTGAAATCAGACTAAAACTGTAGGAGGAGTAGCATTTTGAAAGAATTTCACAGAAATTTCTATTTTTAGTAACCACGGCAACACCGTTCATCGAAATCAAAAACCGATACACAGATTTATGTATCTTAGTGTAGTCTACTTGTGTGCCAAGTTATATTGAAATCAGACCAAAACTGTAGGAGGAGTAGCATTTTGAAAAATTGTTTACAGACGGACAGACAGACGGACGGACGACGGACGCATTACTATCGCATAAGCTCTTCTGGTCTCTGACCAGTAGAGCTAAAAAATAAAGTATCCATGGCGACACCTTTAGACTAAAACTGTTGCAACAGTAACAAAACATTTTAATATTGTACAATTTTAATAACCGTGCTTAGTCTATTCTTAAAATCAGGAACTGAAAAACAGAACTAAATACATATATCTGGTTTTATTGTACTTGTCTACAAATAAAAATCAAAACGGAACAAAGTTATTTTAGGAGAAGGGTTTTGAAAGCTAGGCTATTTCTAATCTGAATAATCCAAAATAAAATCAATCATAGTTTCAGCAGTCCGGAACTGATTTTTTTTTTTAGAAAAACTGTTGGAACTTCAGAATCTCGAACACTGAAATCTCAAATACGTGGACGTGTCGAAGTACTTTGGAAATCCAAACCACTTATTCTTTATGTATTTTACCGTTGATATGTTGAATTCTCAGATATCTCCAAGATTTTATTGGCCCTATCTAGTACAATAATAATGAGGCGTAACCCTATTGTAAACGTATAAATATTGTATGTAGCTGAGTGTGACATTGAAAATTTTCATCCCAGGAAAACACTGTCAACCACGTGCAACTACACTGTATACTTTTGGGATATTACCTGGCGTCAAGCAATGTTTACCGTTGCTATGCTGGAGGGCATGGCTTCTTTTTATAGTGGGTAATAATATTTTTAACGAATGCTTCTTCATGAATCTGATTGAACTAATTTACATGAAATATAGTATTCAGATCTATGGACTTGATGCTTCCCAAAAAGGAAGGCAACATTTCTCTGTTGCAATCTATCATCTGTCCTGGGTTCAGGGCCATAAAACTGAGATGAGCTCACCTTGGATCTCGTTCTCAGTCTCAATTTTAACAAATAGAGAATGAGATAGTACAATTCTCAGTTACCCTTGGACTTTTAGTAAGGCGTGGCATTCTCAGTGCTTCGTAATTAGCATCTGTCAAATGGCAAGGTTTAAGAAATTACTAACATCAAGAACTTTTAACTGTTGTTGATGAGACGACTTAAGCCCCACCTCTTTGCCATACAAAACGCTGTCATTGGCTATTTGCTACACTTGTTGACATTCCGCCGAATTTGTATCCCATGTATATTTCAACAGTGAAGAATAGATGTGTAAATTTCAGAACCTAATTATGTACCGTTGAGAATGCTATGCCTTACTGAAAGTCCAAGGTTAACTGAGAATTGTACTATGAAAAAGTGAGCTTCTCTGTTTTAAATCCTCCAAACCAGTACTCCATTATTTTTATACTAGGTGAGACTGAATGCTGTAGGTACTTAAGAATTCTGTTCCTTAAAACCAGAAGTCTCTGTTGAGACTGTAGCTCTACTGGTTTGTGCTTATAACAAAGGATGAGAAAAGAAGCCATTGCTATTAGACCAAAACTGTAGAAGGAGTAGCGTTTTAAAGGAATTTCACACATTTCTATTTTTAGTAACAATGGCAACACTGTTCATCAAAATCAAAAACCGATGAACTACTCTATCTTAGAGTAGTCTACTTGAGTGCCAAGTTATATTGCAATCAGACCAAAACTGTAGGAGGAGTAGCGTTTTAAAGGAATTTCACAGGAAATTCTTTTTTTAGGTAACCATGGCAACACCGTTCATCGAAATCAAAATCTGATGCACTATTCTATGTATAATAGTGTAGACTACTTGTGTGCCAAGTTATATTGAAATCAGATCAAAATTATAGGAGGAGTAGAGTTTTAAAGGAATTTCACAGAAAATTCTTTTTTTATTAACCATGACAACACCATTCATTGAAATCAAAAATGGATGCACTATTTTATGTATCTTTATGTAGTCTACTTGTGTGCCAAGTCATATTGAAATCAGATCAAAATTGTAGGAGGAGTAATGTTTTAAAGGAATTTCACAGAAAATTCTATTTTTAGAAACCATGACAACATCGTTCATCGAAATCAAAATCCGATGCCCTATTTTATGTATCTTTGTGTAGTCTACTTTTGTGCCAAGTTATATCGAAATCAGATCAAAACTGTAGGAGGAATAGCATTTTAAAGGAATTTCACAGGAAATTCTATTTTTAGTAACCATGGCAACACTGTTCATCGAAATCAAAAACCGATGCACTATATTATGTATCTTAGTGTAGTCTACTTGAGTGCCAAGTTATATTGAAATCAGATCAAAACTGTAGGAGGAGTAGTGTTTTAAAGGAATTTCACAGAAAATTCTATTTTTAGTAACCATGGCAACACCGTTCATCGAAATCAAAAACCGATGCACTATTTTATGTATCTTAGTGTAGTCTACTTGTGTGCCAAGTTATATTGAAATCAGATCAAAACTGTAGGAGGAGTAGCATTTTAAAGGAATTTCACAGAAAATTCTATTTTTAGTAACCATGGCAACACCGGTCATCGAAATAAAAATCCGATGCATCATTTTATGTATCTTTGTGTAGTCTACTTGTGTGCCAAGTTATATTAAAATCAGACCAAAACTGTAGGCGGAGTAGCGTTTTGAAAAATTGTTTACAGACAGACGGACAGACAGACAGACAGACAGACAGACAGACGGACGGACGACGGACGCATTACTATCGCATAAGCTCTTCTGGTCTCTGACCAGTAGAGCTAAAAAACTGTCATCTGGAGGATTTTCTTCGATGGAAGAATAGAGCCCCTCTCCAACGTCATTTGCCACAGTTTCAGTCATACCTATAAGATTGTATGGGTGGTTAGAATCAATTATTAAAGTAAAGAGAAATGATTAAAACAAGATAAAAATTGAATAATAAGTGAAGCTAATAGGTGCTGTGATGCTTTCAAATTTAATTATGCTGTAATCTTGGCAATGTAGTCAATTAAAGGATATGGAACATGCCTCTAATAGATGTAATATTTGTTGTTATTTTATACCTCAGTATTCAAACTGATTATAATATTATTAATAAAACAGAAAATAGTTATCAGTAATCTTTTCCCTCAAAAATCATGAAAGAAAGATTATAAATACCATTTGTCAGAGATTGTATCTGAGTTTTCATCTCTCTTAAGCTCCGTCTAGATGCCTTGACTTCGTTAATAAGTTGCTGGTTTGAAAGACAAGAAAGTGGTGTCTTAGGGTGCATGCTAGATGTCTGTTCAATGATGGTGTTATTGCTGAGAATCTTACACGCTGGACAAAGAGCTGTGGTGTCATCTGAGCTCACACCTCCAGCACATCTCTGTGATCTATCAATATGATCAGTAATGAATGTAATTGTACATGTACTCACAAGTCAAAATGGATAATACTCTATACAGGGAAATTTTTGCCCATTTCATTTTCACCCTTTTTGCCTTACTCACTGATGGGCGAATTTAAAACAGGGTGAATTCAAGGAACACAGTATAACCCTCTAAACAGAACTTCATTTCAATATCAAAAATCAAAAATAATCAAGATGTCTCTAAAAGAAAATATGGTTTAATAAATCGGTATTAAATTACTTTTCTAAAATATTAAAAATTGCAAATACTCATTACATGCATTTGAGTTTTCTTTGATTCAAGTTTGATCCAAAAATTTAATGATTCTATTACCTAACAATAGTTTCCACTTCAGGTTTATTGTCTCTTATTACAGTGGAAACAAATCGATAAACTTTTCCACTGTAATTCTGGCCATCAGGTAATCCCGAGCACTTCCTTACTTGAGACACTTCTTGGAGGAAGTTGCTGATGGGGACCTTGCTTAGATTTGTCTCCTTCATCCTAACCAGTACCTCTGCATGAAAGAAATTTCAATGTATAATTCATTTTCATATGTGCAGGCCAAATGCATGTGATGAAAATCAATCCCAGGTATTTTTCTTTATCACTTTGCATAACAATAATTAAGTTCATTTTGCATTACTAGTATGTTTTAATAAAAAATGGATTAATAGGTTTATAAACACATTTTTTACCCCCAAAGCGGACATTGACATTTAAATAAATGTCCACTGTAACTGTCTTTTGAAGGCATCCAGAGGAGTGATCATATAGTCCAAGAACAAGGACATCACTGTCAGTTTTCAGGATGCTCCAGCCATGGAGGTCTTTATTTTTTAGTGTCTTCTGAAGATCTGACAGGGAACTGTAGGTAACTCTCTCTGGAATAGGTGGCGATGGACGTTTTGTCTACAAAGTATCACATAAATTATAATAATGCCCTTTGGGCGTTATAGAATTTGATCATGTGACCGACTTCATGTCATACCCCAATGAAACTCTAAAAATGACATTTTATTTCTTAAGTTAATGTCTCAGATAGAACTGTGACTAATAACACTATAAGATTGCTCATAAGTAAAGAATCTGTATTGATTTTTATAAATTTAATCATCTGAATAAAAATGTCCCATAAAACTAGTCTTTTATACAACCTACTGCAAAAATTACTCAAGAATAAAAGTATCAGTAACCCTTTTCACAAAAAATCTTACGACTAATTTAAGATAAAAACTTTCCCATTCCTAAACAAGTATCAAAGCTGTAGTAGCCTAGGACATAAAATTATCTTATATTTCTATTACACTAAGTTACGTAGTAAAAATATTTCAAAAAAAAGAAGAAAAAGAAAACATTTATTAAACAAAAAATTACAGAGATATTAGATTTTTATCTTAGTCATAAGATTTTTTGTGAAAGGGCTTCTGTTCTTTTACTTAAGATTTACTCGGCATCAAATAAGCAAAATAATGATATTGAATAATTAGCCCCTTCACGGTAACTGCGGTACTACTCTTTTGCAGGGCAAAATAATAATGTTTGGCGAAATTTTTGTTGAGAGATAATTATATGACGTATATTTAACAATTACTTTTACGTCATATTTCACCAAACTATATCATTTTGCCCTGCAAAAGAGCAGTACCACAGTTACGGTGTAAGGGTCTATTGAAAAAAAAAATCAAAAACAAAACCAGAAAAGAAGAATTATCCAAAAAAAAAAAAAAAAAAAAAAAAAATAGAACAACACTTATGGAAATTATCGTAACTGAAAAATAAATACTAAATTATTTAAACGTGTGTGAAACATTTTTTTTCAGTCAATTACTGGTGCAGGTCTTGGATGTGGGCGGGGTGTCTCTATGCTTTTCCTTGGCATTGCCAGTGTCGGGAGACTTCCCGGAATCAGCTTATATCCTTTCCCTTAAGGATTTCATTTAGGATGTTAATATATGTCAAAAAAATATTTAAAAATATATATATTCAATCGTTGTTTGTATGCTGCCTTACCATGAAACAAAAAACACTTTTTCTCGAAGTGCACGGAACATATATATGTACACTCGGGGTTGAATGCCTTGTCACTCCTGTTGACGGCTGCTATCAGCTTGGATCTCCATTCTGGATCTTTCGGAAATGAGAAATAACTTATGTGACTTGTCTGTCCTTTTGTTTTTTCATTTGAATTGCTGCAACCAACGACGCAGCAGTGTTTCCCCCCCATCGCGAAGTTACAAAATAACGTTAACCGCCATATTGTTTACCCTTTCTATGACTCCCGGTGGGGGCGCTGCGAAGAAAGCAACATCAATTTCATTCGGAACCTTCGATATTTAAAAACAGTGTGAAATAATCCGAAACATTCCGAAGGAGTCGGCAGTCCCCTTGTTATACGTCACTGATCAAACCCAAAAAAGAATGAAAACATCGTTTTCTATTTCCTTTGTCTGTTCTTTTCAGACGGGTGAAACACAATATAGGGCGCATTAAAAATACCACATTGTTATACACGATTTTTAGAAATGTTAACTTCTTTACATGTAATTTATCATAATTCATTTATAGGCATACTTATAAAGGACTTGTGTGCAAAATTTTGTTGATCTAACTTTAACAGAATTTAAGTAAATGCAATAAATGTACCCCAAAAATGACCCTTTTTTAGCGTTATGCGGTTGCGCTTTGAAATTACACCATTTTTCAATTGGAATTATTTTTATATATCATAAATTTTCATGCCAATGATCATTATCAGACTTTAGAATTTATTTTACAAATTATTTTGGTGCTTGAATTTTCAGGATTGAATGACAACTTTTGAAGATATGAAAGAAAATGTAATAGGGGTGCAATGTTATACATTTTTGACATAATTTCACCCCTCTCATTATGCCAAATAAAAATAATGTCCATATTATTTATTTTCTCAGATTTCTGTCTAAAATCACAGTATTAATGCTCTGTTACTTACAGAAAAAAGTTGGGTTAATGTAACAATTGAAATGAAATTTCATCATGTTTTAATGTGGAAAATTAAGGTTTTACAAAAAAAACTGTAGTGTCCGTAACCACTTTCATTCTGTGAAATTGGAAAGCTCTATAAATATCTTTACTAATTTCCTAGATAGGCATCTCATATAGATGCTGAGATGTTTTGTAATTTTCCTGATCATCAGCACTGTTTGTCTGTTTTCATTACAAATGTGGTTACGGACACTACAAAACCGTGTAGTGTCCGTAACCTGAATTTGAGGCAGTTTGAAACAGGCAGTGTAAAAACACTAATGCAAATTTGTTCACAAGGGTCAGAAGTTTGTTTAACAAGTTAGTCAATGTACTTTATTTTTCTCCCTCATTTTGATATTGCAACTAATTTGGGAAACCCAGATTGCACCATTTTCATATACAAGATCCTTGGTGTTACATCACCTTGATATTGGCAGATGCTATTGACATCCTAGGATTTAAGTCAAATAGCATGTCATTATTTTTTCATTGTTTAAGTCAACTGGTGTTACATTTAAGAAAATCTTGTTGAAATTCCTTTATTTAAGGTATAGTTTTATCCTGTTGTAAATAACTTGTAGAGTGTGTAGTGTCCATAACCAAAAGTTGAAAAATGAAATATCTTTATTTTTTCTCCATAGAATTTACAGATAAATTTTTGAAACAGTGTATTATTGAATTTAGTTTAGTTGCTTATTAGGTAAAATCTTAAAATGTGTTAAATGCAAGTAAATTTGCATTCAAAATGTTAAACAGTCGGGAAGTAATTTGGTTACGGACACTACAAACAATTTCAAAAAAGAAAACAACTAAAATTACACCAATTTCATATAAAGTATTGTATATTTAACAGTTTGAAGAAAAATAGAATGCTTCACAAAAAAGAAAAAATAATTGAAGAAATATTAGTGAGCTTTATTCTTCAAGGTTTGACTTTTCTACTTACACATAACACCTGTCTAAAGTTACATGTGTATATATTTATTAAAAGTATATTGGTTATGGTATGCTTGTAACAGATGAAGTTGAGATCTGAAGAATAAAAAAAACTAGGGCTAATTGTAACGGGGACCGTTACAGATGTTCCCCAAACGCTCCCCAACTCCCTTTTGGTGCCATATTTCCTTAAACTCTATCAAATAAGACATACTTTGTGCAATTTAGACTTAAACAATGTTTTCCCAGAAGACTACGAAATATATTTAAATTTTAGCATTACATGCGAGCTCATGTGAATGCATGTGGGTAATGATCATATCATCTTTTCTACACTATGTATATATATTCAAATAGACTTAATATCAAAGCATTAAATCCAGAAGTATTAAAAAATACACTTATTCAAGCATATTTTTAATTTACTCATTTCACGTTACAAGCATGTGCATGATGACCATACCTTCTTGTATGGGTCCATTATGTCTATCAATATTCTAAATACCATCCTATTTCGTTGAAAACCAAGGGAGTTATAACCATTTAAAGTTTAAGCCAATCAGATTTCAGCGCACGTGCATGCGTGTGATTTAATGACAATTGTTATATATCATATTGTAGGACATCCTATTGTATGCTTATGTTTTAAATTTCGTAGCTTTTCATCAAAGAATGGAAAAGATATTGAGCTTTTTGTTTCAGCCAATCAGAGTGAAGAACACGTGCACGCACGTGCATGACGACCATACCATCTTGTTGGAGTCTATTATGACTGTCTATGTTCTAAATCTCATCCTGTTTGGTTGAAAAACAAGGGAGTTATAGCCATTTAAAGTTTAAGCCAATCAGATTGCAGCGCGGCAGCGCACGTGCATGCGCATGTTTTCACGACAACTGTTATATATCATATTGTAGGACATCTTAATGCATGACTATGTGTAAAATTTCAAAGCATTTCGTCAAAAATTAAAAAAGATATTGCGATTTTTGTTTCAGCCAATCACAGCAAAGCACAAGTGCACGCATGTGCATGCATGTGCATGACGACTTCACCGCCTTGTAGGAGTCCATTATGTCTGTCTATGTTCTTAATCCCATACTGTTTGGTTGAAAAACAAAGGAGTTATAGCCATTTAAAGTTTAAGCCAATCAGATTGCAGTGCACGTGCATGCGCGTGCTTACATGACAATTGTTATATATCATATTGTAGTACATCCTAAAGTATGCCTATGTTTTAAATTTCATAGCATTTCGTCAAAAAACAGAAAAGATATTGAGCTTTTTGTTTCAGCCAATCAGAGCGAAGCGCACGTGCATGCGCGTGAGTTCGTGCTAATTTGACAAGGTCACATTATCTATAGTATTAATATATCTTTATATAATGAGTTTCAAATCATTTCATCAAAAAATGTAAATGTAATAGCTATATTAAGTATATCAGTCAATTCACTCATTTCACGCGCACGCACGTGCATGCATATGCGCGCAAAATAACCTTCGTGTTGCACACCTACACTACACACCTATTAACCCTAAAAAGGTTTTAGCTCAATTGGGTGAACAATTTCTGAGAACACTCGCGGACAAAAAAGTACCGGAGAACAAAGAAGAAAAAAAGAATAATAATAATAACTAGTGCTAATTGTAACGGGAACCGTTACAGATGTTCCCCAAACGCTCCCCAACTCCCTTTTGGTGCCATATTCCCTATAAACTTCATTAAATAAGACAAACTCTATGCATTTGAGACTTTAACAACGTTTACCCAGAAGTGTACCAATTTTAGCATTGCACGCGTGCGCATGTGAATGCACGTGCGTAATGACCATATAATCTTGTCTTCACAATCTATATATTTTAATATACTAAATATCAAAGTATTTAATCCAAACGTATTAAAAAATACGCTCATTCAAGTGTATTTTTGATTTTACTCATTTCACGTGCACGCACATGCTCACATGAGCATGGCGACCATACTTTCTTGTAGGAGTCCATTACATCTATCTATGTTCTAAATCCCACCCCGTTTGGTTGAAAACCAAGGGAGTTATAGCTGTTCAAAGTTTCAGCCAATCAGATTGCAGCACACGTACATGCACGTGTATGCATGTGCATGGTGACCATGTCTTCTTGTAGAAGTCCATTATATCTATCCATGTTCCAAATCCCATCCTGTTTGGTTGAAAACCAAGGGAGTTATAGCTATTTGAAGCATAAGCCAATCAGATTGCAGCGCACGTGCATGCACACGTTTTCAAAATAATTGCTATATATCTTATTGTAAAATATCCTAATGCATGCCTATATTTAAAATTTCAAAGGATTTCGTCAAAAAACAAGAAAGATATTGAGACTTTAGTTTCAGCCAATAAGAGCGAAGCGCACGTGCATGCACGTGAGATCTTGCTTTTTTGACCATGTCATCTTGTCTATGCTTCTAATATATACTTCTAATATGAGTTTTAAAGCATATCATCAATGATTTAAATAGTTACGTCTGTATCAATTATATTGGACATTTCTCGTGTTGCACGTGCGAGCTCTTGCAAGCACACGTGCATGCACATGCTTTCATGATATTTCTTTTATTACGGGCTGTAGATCTCCCTAATGTATGACTATGTTCAAAATTTCAAATGATTTTATCAAAAAACAAGAAAGATATTGAGACTTTAGTTTCAGCCAATCAGAGCGAAGCGCACGTGCTTGCACGTGCGATCTTGCTATTTTGACCATGTCATCTTGTGCATACTATTCATATATCCTTACATTATGAGTTTCAAAGCATTTCGTCTAAAAATAGAAAAGTTACAGTTATATCCATTATATATTGGTCATTTCAAGTTTTGCACGTGCGCGCTCTTGCAAGCACGTGCGCGCAAAATGACCTTGATTCCGCAAATCTACATAACATGCCTACTTACCCTAAAAAGGTTTCCCCTTAATCGGATGTGTACTTTACAAGATCATTCGCGGACAAAATTTTCCCGAGAAGAAAAATAATAATAATAATAATAATAATAAGAAACAGAGTAAAAACAATATGTTCCCCAACTTCGTTTGGGGAACATAATAAGAAACCGAGTAAAAACAATATGTTCCCAAACTTCGTTTGGGGAACATAATAAGGCAGCAAAATTCAAATTCTCATTTCTCTACTAAGATTTTTACATCGGGCTCGGAGTTGGTTTTCTTCAGAAAGACAGGACTGGGTTCAAGGCGACTAGGGGTACCACACCGGTAATTGACCAATCAAAATGAACTTAGTCAATTGTAGGTCCATACATTAAGCCGATTTTCCTTTCTTTTGAGAGTTTTTTTAATTTCCTGCCAGGCCAGTTTGACAACTCTGGTACCTGTGCCTAGGAAATTTTATCTACTCTATAAATAAATAAAGTTTTTTGACAGGAACTATTTCTCCAGGGCATAGGAGGCTACTTCCTGGGGTGCTTTTGTGATGTTTATAAAGACATGGAAAACACGTGGATTTGAGGGTAGCCCTGTTTGCATATGCAAATAAATCAGAAAATGTCGTGTACGTACCCTGGTTTTTTGGTGTCAGCTAATGTGACAGGTATTGTTTAACACCCCCTTATCAATATTTTTTCATGAATTCAAACACGTGAGGTTTTACTGGAAAGGAACGTGTATTGCTTTTTAATATACCGAAACTCGCTATTTCTGGGGATTGTGTAATTCTAAAAAAAATTCAGATAAATTTCAATGGTGAAATAAAAGAAGAATGCTTGGTATTAAAATATTAATTCATATCAGTAGAATTGAATGCTATTAACGACATCTGGAGAAATAGGCTTTAAAAGGTTTATATCATATCTTTGTTCGTCTGCACTTAAATTTCAAACACGACAGAATTTGTAATTTTTGCCGTAAAAATTCATAATTTCTATATGCTTTAGAGACTTACCGTAAAACTTTCAGGAAACTTTCTATGAAGTCTTTTCTGCACCTTAAGTGAAATTTTATGTCGTTCCCAGGTGTTGATCGAGTTTCAGAGAAATTTTCTACGTTGTTATTGATTTTTTTTTTAAGGAGAAGGGGGGGGGTTGACTTTTTTATTCTAAGCATTTGTTAAAGTGAGTTTGTAAATACATCTACGAACTTGAGCTGGATTGTGACCTTTGGGTCAAGGGGTCAAAGGTCAAGGTTAAAGGTCAAGGTCATCAAAGCATTTCATAAAGAAATATAAAAGTAACGGCCATATCAAGTATACAAGTCATTTGATCATTGCACGCGCGCGAAGGTGCAATGCATGAAAGCTATATCATCGTGACTACACTTTTAATGTGTTTCTATTCTTTGAATTTTGAAACGTTTCATAAAAAAAATTACGACTATATCAAGTAAATCGGTCATTTAACGCATTGCGCGCGCACACGTGCATGCAAGTCCTTGCATTCAAGTTTGATAGTAGCATAATGTAAGAATCCGTCATATCTATTCATATTCTAAATTTCATCCTGTTCTGTTGAGAATCAAAAAAGTTATAGGCATTTAAAGTTTAAGCCAATCAGATCGCAGCACACGTGCATGGGCGTGGTTTCTTGAAAACTTTTATATATCATAGCTTAGGACGTATTAAGGTATGATTATGTTTTAAAATTCAAAGTATTTTGTCAAAAAACAAGTAAGATATTGAGATTTTTGTTTCAGCTAATCAGAGCAAAGCGCACGTGCATGCGCGTGCATGCATGTGCATGATGACCGTAACTTCTTATAGGAGTCTATTGTGTCTGTCTATGTTCTAAATCTTATCGTGGTTGGTTGAAAAACAAGGGAGTTACAGCCATTTGAAGTTTAAGCCAATCAGATTGCAGCGCACGTGCATGCGCATGCTTTCATGACAAATGTTATACATCATGTTGTAGGACATCTTAAAGTATGCTTATATTTTAAATTTCATACCATTTCGTCAAAAAACGGAAAAGATATTGAGATTTTTGTTTCAGCCAATCAGAGCGAAGCGCACGTAAATGCGCGTGAGTTCTTGCTAATTTGACAGTGTCACATTATCTACACTATTAATATATCCTTATATAATGAGTTTCAAAGCATTTCATCGGAAAATGTTAAAGTTATGGCTATATTAAATATATTAGTCATTTCAGTCATTTCACGCGCTCGCACGTGCAGGCGTATGCGCGCAAAATGACCTTCGTTCCGCACACCTACACAACACACCTATTAACCCTAAAAAGGTTTTAGCTCAGTTGGGTGAACAGTTTCTGAGAACACTCGCGGACAAAAAAGTACCGGAGAAGAAATAAGAAGAAAAAAGAATAATAATAATAATAATAAGAAACAGAGTAAAAACAATATGTTCCCAAACTTCGTTTGGGGAACATAATAATAAGAAACCGAGTAAAAACAATATGTTCCCAAACTCCGTTTGGGGAACATAATCAGGATAAACTGACACGAAAAATAAAATGCTGAAAAAAGATAGGAAAAGGGCTTAAAAACAAACACTTCACCCACAAACCTGTGAAAAATTAAAGTATTGTGTAGTGTCCGTAACCCTTAAATTTGGTTAATTGACATCATTGATCATTGTACCTACATTCTAAATAGTTTTCATAAAACTTTAATGAATAATAAAACTTTTCTTTTGCACTTCAGTAATAAATACATGTAGTTATGTGAAAGAAGGAAGTTTCAGGATTTCCTAAAGTGGATTTTTTTTTCTATTGGCATTAGTTCTGCAAGTAAATTGTTTTTACTTGAAACAATATCTAATTTGTATATACTTTGTATTTAATAATCATTTAAATCTGATTTATAATAGTTCAGAAGTTCATAAAATGTTTTTTTACCACAAACCAAATGCCAATCATAAATATTTGGGTTTTGTAGTGTCCGTAACTTAATGAAGCTATCAAATAATTTTAGAAAATTTATGAAAATGAAATGTCCTATTTTAATGGAAGTATTTATATCTCACCAAACGCATAAAAAGTGTTATTTATAAATAGTTTTTTCTTTATATTGGTTTTAAAGAGTTCACATGAAATGAAATACTACCATTTCGAACAAAAATGTACGAAGTAAGAACTGTTTAAATTTTAAAGTACAATGTCACCTTTTTAGTCAAAATTTTGTCCTTATTTTGTATTTATACAGTAAAATTTGTCTAATCCGGACTCTGAGTACTCCGGATTTTTGTCCATTCCGTCTATAAATTTTAGTCCCATGCACTTCTTTAACAAATTCATTAGAAAAAGTTCTGTGTGGTCCGGATACTGTCTATTCTGTATTCCGAACGGCTATACTGGTCCCAACTGCTCATAATTAACGGTAATTATTTCCTCTAATCCGGCCACACCTGAGTTACTTCAAAGCAATTAACACCTTTCGTGGTGGATTTGATAATCTGTGTTTACATTAGTGCCATGAAACGAACTCAGTGAAACGCGGCGGTGACACAGTTCATTTGAAAAAAAAAAATTAATAGTATATGATTGAATTACAATTAAAAAAAAATAATTTTGTTTTAGATCTAACTCGATCCTTTTACCACATTATAACAAAAAAATAAATATGTAAGCGATTTACAAATCAATATATAAATCGGGATCGAAAATCGGACGCATTTCAAAATGGCGACAATAACACTGTGGGGGAAGACATAATTTTTTACATAAAAATTAAAAGTTCAATCTAATAATTAGCACATCGTAAATAATTGTGCATTACTGTCTTTACACTGAATGAGCTTTTTGACAACGAAACATGATTCGCTTGATATATAGTAGGCCTATATTATGCGTTCCTGTAGATTTTGATTTAGGTTACATTTCACCCGACTTTCAAACTTCGTGAAAAACAAGAAAATACACATGATACAGTAAGTAATAAGAGACTATTTTATAATTTCTAGACTCCAAAATATTGATTGACTTCATCATTTAATTATATTTTATATTATGTATAATAATGAACTTGCATTTTTCCTGCACTCCGGATTCTGTCTAAACCGGCCAAATTTTATGGAACCGGCGGTAGCCGGTTTGCACAAATTATACTGTATATGTTCTTTGTTTGTAAGCAATTGAAAAAATTAGAGCTTATAAACAGTTTTTAATATTTATTTCAAAGAAAACAACACTTGTAGTGTCCGTAACCTGTGAAAATGATGTTATTATCAGCTTGTAAAAATCAAAGTTCTAATGTGAATTTCACAAAACCGTTTATGCTTGAGATCCTTACGATACTCTACTTTTTAGAAAAAATGTTTTTGGGGCAAAACGAAGACATTAATTTTTTACCCCCAAGTGCAACCTTACTGTCCCCTATATTGTGTTTCACCCGAAAATGAATTAATAAATCTTGTAATACATGATATCAGGTATTGCATCAAGTATGATATCAATGTTAAAGGAGGATATGGAGATAACGAACAGTATTCAATCTCAACGCCCATTAAACAATATAGAAGATAAGAGCAGAGCAAACACGGACCTCCGAAACATCAGAGGTGGGATCAGGTGCCATGGAGGAGTGAGCATCCCCTGCCGACCGGTCACACCCGCATTGTGCTCGTTGTCATGATCAGGAAATAACGGAAAAAATCCGTCGTCAATTCAGTGTATAAATAATGGACTAACAATTGGTATAAAAAACGTCAGTCATCATTTGACTCAATGATAAATTGTATTTGCTGACAAGCTCATTGTATCGACCATAGAACTTACGAAATGATGAGTTTAAACGAGACTGTTGATATTCTTGTTTCATCAACTTGCTTGTCAATAATTTACCTCGTTTAAGAAATTGTTCATGCGTAGAGCACGCTCTTGCGTATCGAATCAACTGAGATATATATACTCCGTATGCAGGTGATGAAGGTATATTGCTGCATAAGAAAGGGAAGTTGAAGATAGAAAAGTTGGAGTCATCACGTTTATCATATAGCTTGGTTGTTAGATTACCATTAGTGTCTTTTTCAAGTAAAATATCCAAGTATGAAGCAGAAGTGTCGGACTCTGTGGTATCTTTTATCTCAAGCTCACCAGGATATATCGTATCGACGTAGGAATGGAAATTATCATTATTAATTGACAATACGTCGTCGATATATCTAAATGTCGAGTGGAAGGCCAAGTGTTTTCTTCTTTTCACGCATAAGATTTTGCATAAATTCTGCTTCATATGAATATAAAAATAAGTCTGCTAATAACGAAGCGCAATTTGTGCCCATGGGAATTCAAATAGATTGTTGGAATACCTAGTCTCCAAAAACCACATAGATATTGTCAATCAGAAACTCAAGCATCTTCTTGATGTCAACTTCAGAGAACTTATGTGTGCAATCAGAATCTGTTTTAACAAATCAATTTTTCAAATGACCAATGACGAGGTAAGTAAATTTACGAGTTCCATTTTTGTTGAAGAAGCAGCTGTCAATGATATCAAAAAACCTGGATTTTAATTTGTCATGGGGAATCGTTGTGTATAAAGTTGAAAAGTCCTAAGTTTTTAATCTGTTGATTTTTGTAAAGTCTTGTGATTTCAAATTATCCAAAAATTCTTTAGAATTTTTAAGTATCCACATCTGATTTACACCACTTCTTGAATATATAGTTGCACAGTACTCTTGAAGTTTTTCCTTTACTACTATCAATATTTTAGTGAGAAGTAACGAAAGAGGCTTGGTTGAACATTAACTGGAACCTGCAATCTATCTTTGTTTGTAAGGATTCTTATGAAGTTTCGGAATCCAATATATATAAGGTAGTTCAAATTCATTTTGGCTCTGTGGAATATTAAAAGTATTCAAAACTGACAGGTGATTTTGAAGAATTTCTTCCTTAGAAAGAGAAGTAGAAGTATAAGTAGGATTACCACTAATAGAATTAAATCCAAGTTCCTCTAGAATGAAATTTATATAATGAGCTTTACAAACGAAGACAATGTTGTTACTTGCTTTGTCGGCAGGAACCAGTACGTACTGATCGTGTAATCTATCTAATTCTCTTTTCACTTCTGGTTTATTGAACACAGAAGGATAGATGGTTTTCATTTTGCCCCTCAATTTTTGGATACGTGACTTTAACATGGATCTGATACATTTAATCCATTCTTACAAGGTGTCAGTGTCTTCTTTTTCATATCTGGCCCATCGTCTGGCGTAATTTTCAACAGAATCCATAATATTTATGAAATTCCGACGCCAGTTGAAGGATCGGGGTTCCCTATATTTAGGACCTTTTAAAATAAGTGATCTAAGGGCCTCATTACGAACTATATTTACGTCACATGTAATAACGTGTCCAGCAGGACTATAGTTATAGGGCGAAGAAGAACATGAACACGAAGGGGGATTATTATTCAGATAGTCGATATCCAGGCCATGTAAAGTGTTGTAATTGAAATGTTTGGAATAAAAAAAACTTACAAAACACAGTTCCTCAACTTCTCAAAGTTAAACCATTTATATTTTAATATACTAATGCCGAAAAAAATTATCTAAATTTAACTGAAGTCTGTTGCCAAAAAAAAAAAACAAAACAAAACAAAACAAACAAAAGTAATTGAATAAGATTCGCTTTAATTGGGACATCTTGGTCTAAATTTCACACAGACGTGTGTGTGGTATATTAGCGCGTATATTGACTGTAATGACACTTCACTGTTAGTGGGGTTAGTTGTACTACTGTACAGGTTAAGTTTTGCAGACTTTGTAGTCCAGACTCTTCGATATTAACACGGTAAAACAAAGTTAAGGTTATGTTACAAGTAATACGGATAATATTGCAAAAGTTAAAATATCAACTATAAACAAGGTGAATGAGGTTTAGCTAAAAAAGCCAAAAATAATTTTTACAAAATGAAATGTCTCCATTTATGAGTAAAACATTAAACCAATAAATTTATCAATTTTTATCAAAATATTCAAAGAAATTAGAAACAAAAGATATATATTTTTATCAATAAGGGTAATGTTTACCATTTGTCATCTTATGCGTTGAGTTGCTGTTTCTCCCAATTGATTCATTATACCTAGAGTAATAATAACAGAACCATGAAACTGACGTCAAAATAGTATAGATGTTTATTTGTTAATTACAGTAAAACAAAACAATTGAATATGAAACAAATATTGCCGACTTTTTGAACAGGTGTCTTTTCTTTGTGTTTTGGGATATTCTTGTTGACTGTTTAATGAAAATTATAATAATTCTATTTTTAAAACATCTTTGGTACATATTCAAGGGAAATTTTAATGCTTCTGGTTACATAATCTGCCCTTTGTGGCAAATTTTGAAATCGACATAGTGGTTCGCAATATCTTCTTTCCTCGTGTTATAACAATATTTATTTATAAATCATAGATTTTAACCGGTTTCTTTTCATTTCTCCCTGAATTTTATTATTTCTGAAAATCTATTATCGTCAAAGGGCCAGCCAAAATCTCTGTCAAATGTATAAAATATAAAAACCAATATACCTCAGATGAGTCAAAAATGTTAAATGAATAATTCTTAACATATAAATAGTGTTTAAAATATATGAATGTTATCCTTTACCTTTCAAAGAAAAGACGTCTTGAATCTGAAATTTTATAAATACAACCGATTACTATAGTTCAAATTTAATTTTTTTTTAAAATTTTATTCTATGCTACAAAATTGCAACGAAGTTCTTACTTCTGTTTTTCAGTTTTCGTTTTCTGACGATCAGAATAAAGACAAGGATCGACACGAAGCCGACACCGCCAATAACGACAATGACTATCAAGGTAGTCTCTGACAACGACATTTCATTGGCTGAAACTTTAAATTATAAAAAAGATACTATCATTCCAATAACAGCGTGTCACTTTGCTTGATCGACCGTGGTAAAAATTTCACAAATTGATTACCATATCATTCATCGATTGGATGTTTGGTTTGAATGAAATCAATACTACTTTGCATATAAAAAACAGAATCCAACAATACCCCGATAACACTGACCAATCGTATTGAATGATTGTTTTCCAGCGCGGTATTTGTAGTCACCGGTAACACGTGGTCAATCAAAGCCCGTTTACTGTCCAGCAAAAAGCACGTGCCATATTCCTTGAGATTTTTCCGAATAGAGTTAATTTTGATACGAATGACAATATTTAAAACATGAAATAAGTAAGGCTATACTTTGGAACTATTATAATATTTATATTATATTGTATATAGCGATCAATTCCATCATTACAAGGTTAAAAACTCGCTTTGCCTGTCCACATGTGATTATTGTTTACTGCATTCACGTGAACAATCATTTCAATACGATTGGTCAGTATTGTAAGTGGTATTGCTGGGTTCTGTATTTCATATGCAAAGTAGTGTTGCTTTCATTGAAATCAAACATCCAATCGATGAGTAATGTGTAACTTTACCACGCTCGGTTAAGCAAAGTGACACGCTGAAATTGGAATGATAGTATCATAGTCAAATTCGAAAGTAGAAACATTTTTAACATTGAATACTTTTTATTACCATTACAGGCTTAGTTTGGACTTTCAGTAAGGCGTGGCATTCTCGACGTTACCGAATTATCTTCTGAAATTTACACAGCTTCCCATCACTGTTGAAATATACATGTGATAGAGATGCGGCCGAATGTCAATTGGTGTAGTAAATAGCCAATTAAAAGTTCTCTCACGACACAGAGGTGGGGCATAAGTCGTCTCATCGTTATCAACGACAATTTAAAGTTCCTGATGTTATTAATTTCGTAACCAATGAGAATCTACTAGTATTCGCTTTTACGTAGCGCCGAGAAAGTCACGCCCTACTGAAAGTCCAAAGATGGGGTAAAAAACTCATAATATGCTTATTTTCCGGAATGCACTGGATGGAAAGAAGTGGATTTTTACCACTGAAGCACAAGCTATTACCATGGAAACACAATTAATTAACAGTGCAGGAAGTTCATTTGCCCTTTTAAATATTCTTTTTCACAGAAATAAGATAAGAATTTGGAAATAAAACGCAAAAAGTTAAAAAATAATAGGTTGTACCTTTACATGATGAAGACTGCAGTTCATTCGTTTTGATTTTAAATGTTGAACTACAATTTTTACCAATTGCATTAGTTGTACACAACTGAAGAATGTAAATAGAATTTATTTCCAAATCCTTCAACTTGTGTTCATACAAATCAAAATTATTTCCTTCAATGCGGTCAATAGTAACATCTCTTGAGGACTTGTTTACAATGGCTTCATATGTCATGTCCAAATCTGGAGTAAGGGCAGACCACTCAAGTAGAGCAGAAGATTCAAATTCTTTAAAATGAATATGAAAAGGTTCAATTGGAAAATCTAAAAATTAAAAATATATATTTTAGTTGTTAGCTCTACTGGTCAGAGACCAGAAGAGCTTATGCGATAGTAATGCGTCCGGCGTCCGTCCGTCTGTCCGTCTGTCTGTCTGTCTGTCTGTCTGTAAACAATTTTTCAAAATGCTACTCCTCCTATAGTTTTGATCTGATTTCAATATAACTTGACACACAAGTAGCCTACACTAAGATACATAATTCTGTGTATGGGTTTTGGATTTCGACGAACGGTGTTGGCGTTGTTACTAAAAATAGAAATTTCTGTGAAATTCTTTCAAAATGCTACTCCTCCTACAGTTTTAGTCTGATTTCAATATAACTTGGCACACAAGTAGACTACACTAAGATACATAATTCTGTGTATGGGTTTTGGATTTCGACGAACGGTGTTGGCGTTGTTACTAAAAATAGAAATTTCTTTGAAATTCTTTCAAAATGCTACTCCTCCTACAGTTTTGATCTGATTTCAATTTAACTTGACACACAAGTAGCCTACACTAAGATACATAATTCTGTATATGGGTTTTGGATTTCGACAAACGGTGTTGGCGTTGTTACTAAAAATAGAAATTTCTGTGAAATTCTTTCAAAATGCTACTCCTCCTACAGTTTTAGTCTGATTTCAATATGACTTGGCACACAAGTAGACTACACTAAGATTCATAATTCTGTGTATCGGTTTTTGATTTCGATGAACGGTGTTGGCGTTGTTACTAAAAATAGAAATTTCTTTGAAATTCTTTCAAAATGCTACTGCTCCTACAGTTTTGGTCTGATTTCAATATGACTTGGCACACAAGTAGACTACACTTATATACATAATTCTGTATATCGGTTTTTGATTTCGACGAACGGTGTTGGCGTTGTTACTAAAAATAGAAATTTCTTTGAAATTCTTTCAAAATGCTACTGCTCCTACAATTTTGGTCTGATTTCAATGTAACTTGGCACACAAGTAGACTACACTAATATACATAATTCTATCTATCGGTTTTTGATTTCGACGAACGATGTTGGTGTTGTTACTAAAAATAGAAATTTCTTTGAAATTCTTTCAAAATGCTACTCCTCCTACAGTTTTAGTCTGATTTCATTTTAACTTAGCACACAAGTAGACTATACTAAGATACATAATACTTTGCATAGGTTTTTATTTTGATGAGCAGCAAGCATCATTTTTCTTTTTATTGCTTTTTTAAATTTTCAAGTCCCAACTGCTACATTTCTATTGCTTTGTTTTAAGTATAAACCAGTAGAGCTACAGTCTCGACAGAGACTTCTGGTTTTTAATACTATTTTAAAATAAGCAAGTCAAAGTTAATATCAGACATCCTTTTGAAATAAATAATATGTTCTTACCGTGTCCTTCAATCACAAATGTGTTTGTTGTTCTCCCCATGGAATTTTCTGCAATCAGTTGGTAGGTTGTTCTGAACTTGTTCTTTATTTGATTAAAATCCATTTCCACAACCATCCCATCTATATTGACAGCTATGTTATAAATGTTAACAGAAACTGGGCGTTTTGTGTCTACTTTTCTAAACTGATGACCAGTTTCTCCGTTTTTGACAATAATTGAAGAATGAACAGATGGATGTCCAATAATTTCGAATTGTAAACTAAAATTCTTTCCGACTGTACAATGATACTCAGGTAATGCATGGAGGATACGTGGTTTCCCTAACGTCCGCGTGAAAATGAGAGATTATTATACTACAAGTAGTTTATTATACTGCTAAAATTGTGAACGTTTGTAAAGAAAATATATGGAAATAACGATTTAAAACAAATACAAATTGAAAATTACCTTGTACGACCAGATCTACCTTTGCAGTTTGATTTACTTCCCCTTTCAAATTAGCGATACCATTTCCCAACAAACACACATAGCTTCCGGTGTCATTATAGGTAACCTGTTTAAAAAATGGAGAAAAAAAATATTTGTATATTTTATACATGTATGTTATATATGAGGTCGATCCACTTCGTGTTCGATCGATATGCTTTTCTTGGAAGTCGAAAAATCTACGGATTCTCCAAATTAAAGGGCTACATATGTTTGATTTCTTATACAGAGAATTAACAAAACAAATTGTAAATAACACCAATAAGTCAAGTTTTATTATTTAAAAAAACAAACAGATTAAATTAAAAACAATAGGCCCATGGGCCTTATAGGTCACCTGAGCATTATGCAACAACTTTCCAGTGATTGAATTTGAATCATGTTTTAAGCCAAATGCTATGATATTCACAATTTTGAAAGAGGTACCATTGATCATCATAACTATACACTTAGCAGTTGCTTAGTTTGGTTACTTGATACCCATAGGCAGGGTAGGGGAACAAAACATGCATTTCAACTAATCAGTAATTTTCATCAATAATCAGTAGTGTCCCTACCACGCATGAACCCCTGACCCTTGGGCCTAGATCCACACATTGCACAATTTTTGAAAAGGCATCCTTTTCAAAAATATTTGAATAATACCAAGGAGCAGATTTCAAACAATTCATTCATTTCCACTATATAAGTACACCACCCCCCCCCCCAATGGTATTCCTTACCCTGGGGCCTTGAACATCACAATGTTGGAAAATTAGGGCCCTTGCTCATCATAGCTATATAGGCAGTTCATCTGCTCAATACCCAGGAACAGAGAAGAAGATTTTCAAAGATTTAATGTAATTTTACTATATAACCAATAGAGCCCCTCTCTAACACCAGAACCCCTGACCCTTGGGCCATAAAATTCACAATATTGGTAAAGGCATTCTTGCTCATCATAACTAAGTACTTAGTTAGTTTATTTAATACCTAAGATCCTGCAAAGAAGGAGATTTTCAAAGAATTCATGTATTTTCACTATATAATCAATAGAACCCCGCCCTAACACCAAAATCCCTGATCCTGGGGCCATAAAATTCACAATATTGGCAGAGGCACTCTTGCTCATCATAACTATGCACTTAGTTTATTTAATAACTAGGAGCTGAGAGGAAGATTTTTAAAGAATTCATATATTTTCACTATATAATCAATAGAGCCCCGCCCTAACACCAGAACCCCTGACCCTGGGTCCATAAAATTTACAATATTGGTAGAGGCACTCTTGCTCATCATAACTATGCACTTAGGTTATTTAATGCCTAGGAGCAGAGAAGATTTTCAAAGAATTCATGTATTTTCACTATATAATCAATAAAGCCCCTGCCTAACACCTGAACCCCTGACTCTGGGGCCATAAAATTCACAATATTGGTAGAGGCACTCTTGCTCATCATAACCATGCACTGAGTTAGTTTATTTAATACGTAGGAGCAGAGAAGAAGATTTTCAAAGCATTCATGTATTTTCACACTATATATTCAATAGAGCCCCGCCCTAACACCAGAACCCCTGACCCTGGGGCCATAAAATTCACAAGTTTGGTACAGGCACTCTTGCTCATCATAAGTATGTACTTAATTAGTTTATTTAATACTCAGGAGCTGAGAAGAATAATAATAAATTCATACATTTTGTGTGTATGTGTGTGTAAATCTTTCATTTCCGGGCGATATTTAAATAAGTTTTTGCAATTAAAATTTAAACCAAAACTCACTATGTCCCACACTGCGCTCCTATCGAGTATCCGTCCCTCCGTTCGACTGTTTTTTTTTTTTATTTGTCTGTAACACTTTCATTTCCAAGTAATGTTTCGAGAAGCCTTTAAACTTTTGCAATTAAATTCTACACGACAACCCCCTATGGCCTATAGAACATGCCTATTAATTTTGAAGTCAAAACATTTTGTGGAGACGAAAATAGACAGCTACACTGTTTTTTGTAAAATTTTGACAATGTAGAACGTGATGTAAACATGTACACGATATGTATGTGAACTATTGTCTGCATTTTAATTCTATGCTAAATCAAGTTCATCGACGAC